>NC_142934.1:94936078-94978578 GCF_046866305.1 Octopus bimaculoides | reverse complement strand
TGGTGCCTTAGGTATAATAAAAAAATATTCAGACAAATACATAACAAAAACACCAGGACTTACAAATATATATAACATACAGAAAATTGCACTACTGGGTACTGCACACATCCTACGCAAAACACTTTCAATACAGTAACCATAAGAGCACCACAGCAAACCAAAGCACATACCCAAGGCGCACAGAGCTGCGCTCGGTAGTGAAGTGAAAGCACGTTATAAAAATAAAACTACTGAACAATAATAATAATAATAATAATAATGTCTTTCAAACAACTCGCACATGCAAGTGCTATCAGTCGAGAATTCCGCATACCGGAAGCCAGCAAGTGTATGGGGTCATCAGGAGAGAATGCGCGCCGTTTCGGGGCCTACCTCTCTGATATGAGGCCTCGCTTGCTAGATCAACTGGTTATTAAAAACAAAGTTCGATATTTCTCTAGCCATCGCTCATCGTCTCTTTTTAACCAAATCCAGTGCCTAACCTTCTCCACAATATTTTGGATATCGGTCATGGTGGTATTTACCTTACGATGAGTTAGGCCTAACGATAACAGCAGTCGTCTCACACTGTGTCCTACAAACCCTCTATATCCAACTTTCACTAATCGGATATTTTCTTTAACTCCAAACAATTCTTTCCCTGTATCGTAAATTGAGCATGTTAATTTTGTCAGTTTCTCCACTGTAGAACCTGTCATTTTATAAAGAGCGCGACATACCTATAGTTGTGATGCATGTGCCTGGTGTACCCTTATCAGACGGGTAGTCATGATGGGTATATTGGGCTTTGTATATTTTACCCAAGTGTCACTTTGATGGCATGCACTGGTCTCTCACTTAATAATAATAATGATAATAATAATAATAATAATAATAATAATAATAATAATAATAATAATAATAATAATAATAATAATAATAATAATAATGATGATGATGATAATAATAATAATAATAATAATAATAATAATAATAACAACAACAACAACAATAAAAATAATAATAATAATAATAGCAACAACAACAATAATAATAATAATAATAATAATAATAATAATAATAATAATAATAATAATGATGATAATAATAATAATAATAATAATAATAATAATAATAATAATAATAATAATAATAATAATAATAATAATAATAATAATAATAATAATAATAATAATAATAATAATTGTTAAACAATTCAGTGATGACATCAGGATGCTATTGGGCCTTGATAAATGTGCAAAAGCTACCTTGTACAAATGCAAAACAAAAGTCAAACATAAAATAATAATAATAATAATAATAAACTCTGGAATAACAACAGAGAAATTGTGGTATCCCCCCCCCCCCGAAAAGGTTAGAGTAAATAAGAATGCAACCATCGTTTGTGATATACCAATACGCACATATATGAAAAATTAAGGCTAATAGGCCGGATATAATTGTCAGAGTTCATCTAGAAAAAACTGCTTTCAAATGAATGTATTGATACAGGTCACAACATTTCTCCAAAAGAAATGGAGAGACTTTCAAAATACAAAGATCTGGAAATAGTCGTAACTCGAATGTGGAGCCAAAACAGGAACAATTCCTATCATAGTAGGTGCCTTAGGTATGGTAAAAACATATTCAAACAAACATATAATAAAACCAGCAGGACTTTGTCTGTCTGAGCTCGTTGTTGTGACTTGACAGACAGTATAAACCCCCAGTAGATACAATATCTTCAACTCGCAACATTATGATATTGGACATTTGCGACGTCTTTAATGATAACGATAACGCTACTGCTGTTGCTGCTGCTGAAGATGATGATGAAGATGATGATGATGACGACAACGACGACGACGACGACGATGATGATGATGATGATGATAATTGCAATGATTATAGTGATGACGATGATGATGGTGATCATCATCGTCGTAGTGATGGTGATGGTCATGTTTAGAACAATGACAAATAATCTGAATGTCGCTGCTGTGTGTAATTGAGTTTGCTTCTTGTAACGTATTTGTTTTATTTTTCATCAAATAAGTAATATATTGAAAATGCTCGCACTTACAACTTACAACTCGACCTCAACGTGTAAAGGCAGTGCTGAAGCAAATAACCATTGCTTCA
Source organism: Octopus bimaculoides (assembly GCF_046866305.1). Taxonomy (NCBI): domain Eukaryota; kingdom Metazoa; phylum Mollusca; class Cephalopoda; order Octopoda; family Octopodidae; genus Octopus; species Octopus bimaculoides. The sequence continues at coordinate 94,976,454 of NC_142934.1, read as the reverse complement.
CTGGTCAGGTTGAGACACATCAAAACATGTGAAACAATACCAACCACAATTGTTTTCTCCAGATTAAAAAGAGAAATAGTGCTCTTTATTTGGTGCAAACAATATGTCAAGATAGAAACTGAAATACCTGTCGTCACATGTAAGATATAAACCTTTATCTGCCGGATCGGATGATAATGTTTTTATCAATCAGGAGCATAATTCTCAAATCCTACAAAGATAACCGAAATATAGAAATGGACATAAAAGATAAACATTTCTATTTCTATGATCGTTTTACATCCTTACTTTACTACAGAATTATAGGACGTGAAAGAAGTTATAATTGAAACTAAAGAAATATTGGAAGAGAACTCATCGTAAATATTACGTTGTTATCAAAGAAGAAATAATTCCATTTTGAAAGGAAAGATATCGACGCAAATCCAAAATGATTTTATTAAAGGCGAGCTAAACATTGAAACTTAACGCAACACCACAAACGAGTTGGTATGCATCACTACTTTAGCTCTTCTATTTTAGTAAATCTTCAAATGATGTAGTTACATTAATTTCAAATGGATGCTGTGTTACCAAGTGAAGATTAAGAACCATGAAATTTGATTGTATATAGAACACAAGGAAGCCAAATCTTATAAAACATGGTCTCAGATAAGAGACGAAATGAGAAAAAATAATATAAAATCGGGAAAATAAAGAGAAGCTCATTACTGACTGTCTAGCGGAGATATAAGATCAGTTTTCTTTCGCCCCGTCGTCTAAATCTTCCTATCAGAAACTCCCCAAATCATATAATGAACCAACTTATATGACCATCCTGTCAAAACAGGTATATATTGCCTGGGTGCTTTATTGCAAATACTTAATCAGAAAAATACGTACCTAGAGGTGATATTGCTGAATCTATACTATAAAAGGCATCTTGCATAACTGAAAGCAAAAATTACGTAAATGCATTTCAGAAATTAACCTGAGCGCAATCAAATGTATACACACTTAACTAAACATAGAAGGGAATCGAGCATAAATGGTGAGTCACTATACTGTGGTTCCATCCTGTGTATATGTCTTGATGTTCACTATGTGATTGGAAAGTAATTAGTGTTTTGTAATTACAAGTTGTGCATTTAACCATTTCATGTAAAAATCAAATGACGAATGATTTTATTCAAGTTTTAAGATGAGTTCCAACTACTAACTCTTAGAAATATTTTTTGGCAATTCTAGTATATTCCATGAAATTAACTGAAATCATTTAATAATCCTATAATTATTGTTGATTATGGTGTAATTGTTAATAAATTTCTCGAAACATTCTCTATTGCATTATATCATAGATATGTCAACATGTTTTAAGCGAAATCAAAGAGAAACAAATGTCGCGGTAATTAACCGCGAAATCAAAGCAGTCCAGAAAAACAAACAGGCAAACAGAATTAGATTACTATGAATTAATAGGATGTCTGCACTAAAACTAAAGCATTCATAAAATATCACGTGATGAAATTACCAAATCAGCTGTAAGCAATAATGGAGTTCATTTCTTCAGGGATAGAATATGTTTTGGAAACAGACCGGTTTAATTGTTGTTTCCCTACAGATCTTTATTCGAGAAATAAATTTATTTCTGTTTCTTACAATACATCTCAATGTTTCTAAAGACAAACTTTGTTTACTTTCATCGTATTATTATATTAGTATATCCACACACACACACACACACACACACACATATATATATATATGAGTGTGATGTTCTCACCCGTATTAAATTTAGAAAGCAACATATTTCTATCCTTAAACAATTAGGCCTTAAAATTATAGTTGCTACTAATGTGTCGATAGTTGATTGTTCAGATGTTTCCGTAGACCTCTCAACTCCTCCTCCTATGAAACTTTTTATAAGCCTAATGAGAAACTTGCATATACACAGTCTTCTCACGCTATTGCAACATTTAAGAACCTGATCGCTAATATTCGTAACAGTGTCTAACCTCTCTTCCTCTAAAGAAATTTTCGAGAATGCAAACCCTAACTATAACAATGGCTATACCAATAATGGTTTAAAAGATAAAGAAATACATAACCCCTGTAATATTAATCAGAATAATAATAAGAGACCTAAAAATAGGCCAAGGAAAACTATTTGGTTTGCTTTCTCCTTTTCCCTTAATATAAAGAAGAAACTAACATAGGTAAAATATTCCTGTCTCTCTTAATCAAACACTTTCTAGTAACTGACAGGAAACAGGAAGCTATTTAATAGGTGATCTGTGAAATTATAATATAGTTGCTGCCGTAATACGAAGTGTATCACAACACGTGGTCAATACTAAGAGCTGTAACTGTCGCGACCTAGGATTCTGTCCAATTCACCAATGATGTATGATTAAATCTATAATAGAAGTTACTGCAACTCTAAATTATAATACAACATATAAGACATATATTGGATTATGTGAAGGAGAATTTAAAAATCGCTATGCTATTCACATAGCCTCATTCGCCATAACGATAAAAGCATAGCTACCACGTTTGCTAGCTACGTATGGAGTTTGAAAGATAACGAAACACCACGTGGGAAATTATTGAGAAATACATACCTTATGTTAATGGATCGAATAAATGTAGGAATTGTTTAGTTGAAAGAGCGCATATTCTGTTCATTTTTAACGTTCCAAAACTTCAACTGAACACTAGGTGTGAATTTTGCGGTTGCAAGAATATGCATAAATATATTTTGAAGAATTGGAAAATCCCTTTCTAATTTGTTGATATCTTTCCAGCCTTAAAATTTAAGGTTTAAGGGGGATAACTCTTTTACCTTTTTTACATTTTACTTTTAACATTTTAGCGTTTGTATTTTCGTTTTCCGTTTTTTTAAAGCTTCCGTGTTTTCTAAATGCAACTTTCACATTTTTTTTTTCGCGTTTCCTATACCGTTCATTTTTTTTTTTTTACTTCGTTATGATATGTAGTTTGTGCCTGATGAATTATGCCTGAGATATTTCTGAACATATGAAACTATTAGTACTACTTAAAACAAAACATGCATTGTGTCCTTTAAATAAATAATATTTATCTCTCACTCGACGGAGTACACTTTTAGTTGAATTTTCCATCACAGGAGAGTAGACTGAGTCCAAGCTAAGTACCTATCTTTTAATCACACTGCTTATTCAATGAGCCTTTTTACCGAACCACCAGTTTACGGTGACTTAAGCACACCAATACCGCTTGTCACAAAGACACGCACACACACACATATATATATATGAGGGGCTTTTTCAGTTTCCGCCTTACTAATCCACTAACAATGGCTTGGTTCGACCCAAGGCTATAGTAAAACAGTTGCCCAAGCCTCCACGCTGTAGGACCAAAACCACGTTCTTGAGAAAGAAACAGGCTAATTTTAGTGTTCTCTTTATTTTTAGACTTTCACATATTTTCTCATCCGTTCATCATGTTAAATGAGGAAACTTAGCGTCCCACAGTGCATTAGAACATGAACGCTAGGAACGAATCTCCAGTCTACCTTCAGAAAGAAATACTTTCGGTTAAAAGTCTTATATGAATAGTGAGATTCTCTTTTTTCATCTGATATAATGATTATTCTTCGACTCAATCCAGTTGTTATAGTAAAATCAGTTTGATTTATACAACTTTTGATTTTTGGCTTATATTTTCTAATGCCAAAGACAAGTTTCCCTACCGGGGTCAATCGGCTGTCCTTCACAACGGAATCAATTTTACAGCAAATAAATTTTGATGAACGCATTCACCTCTCCGAAAGCAGACGTTTCTTTGCGGGTATATTCTTCTTACAGTAAAGACATTTCAAGAAATCCAAGACACCATTCCGCTTTCGGGCCTGAATTGATTTCCGTTATTCTGTCGTGAAACTCCACTGGCTTTATCTTAGATTTTCAATACACTACAGTCGATGTTTTGTTATATGTAGTAGACATGTATTGGGTTTACCGTACGCGTACCTAACAAGGTGGCTCTCTCTCTCTCTCTCTCTCTCTCTCTCTCTCTCTCTCTCTCTCTCTCTCTCTCTCTCTCTCTCTCTCTCTCTCTATCTCTCTCTCTCTCTCTCTCTCTCTCTCTTACTACATATGTATATGTGTGTGTCGGTCTGTCTGTGTAGTCACACACACACATATACATGTATGTGCACATATATAGGTTCATTAAATGATTGATTAATATATGAATGTATGGAGATAACTATTATGAAGAAGACGTATGCATAATTGCATATTTTGGAAGAGAATCTATCGGTGGTAATCCCAAGCCGTCTTTCCTCTAACAATAATTCTATGATTTGTGCTATAATTCAATATATAAACAGTAGTTAACATAATTGTTACTAATCATTAAGAAGGCGATCTGGTCGTTTCGTTCAGCAAATAAAATTAATGAATCGTAATTGCTACAAGGTGAGAAATGTTAATATAATCATACATGTATTCTTTGTAATACCTCGGGTAAGGATTACAGAGGGAGTATTTCTGTATTTTAGCATCTGGGAGACAGAAAGATTTCTTCAAAGAGAAGCAGAATAAAACTTGATGAATCACAATCTATTAAGCAATTATATGAGAAGACATAGCTTGAGGGTCGCTTAGGTACCTTCCACAGGTTATTTTACCCTCTCTGAAATATTACGCAACGCTGTCTCTCTACACATTCTCAAGATTTTCAAATGAAAGATAAACATTTGATAATGTAAGCCAAGTCAGTTTTTTTCTGCGGGGCATACAGTGTTGGTTACAATAGACATTTTTACATTGATGGTTTCTGCAGGATTCCATGTAATATGGTTGAGGAAGGAAAGAAACCAAAACCAAAACCGAAGCAAATAGCCAATCAGTATTCATTTCATATTTTGGCATAAGGCCAGCAATTTTAGAAGAGGAGGTATGTCGATTATATCGACTTAACTGCTCAACCGGTACTTATCTCATTGAACCCGAATAAATGAAAGGCAAAGTTGACTTCGACCGAATTCGAACTCAGAATGTAACAACGGCCGAAACGATGCTAAACATTTTAGCCGGTGTTTGAAAATTCTGCCAGCTTGTTGCCTTAATTAAACAAACAATTTTGGTTACAAATGTTACAAGAATTTTGAGTTCCGATTACGCCGAACCCTGTCCTCTACTGGTGCTGAATTCATCGACCCCGAAATAATGGAAAGCAAAATCGACCGCAGCAAAATTTGAACAGAGAATGGAAAGACGGACGAAATAAAGATGTGGAAAAATTGGTGAGTGGTATCGAATTTGAGACTTAAATTTGTTAGAATTTACTAATTGGTTTAAGAAATATGTTGAATGTTTTCTATTAGAAATGATAGAATTGGACGATTTTATGATAGCAATAAATAAAACTTATTTTTAGACGTTCGTTATTTGCAAATGCATTTACGGATAAAAATCTGTTAATATTTATACTCTAATATCGTCGTGATGTATCAATAGAGTAACGATGTTGTTTACTCCATTCTTGAAATAAAACTTTATTACGTAAGTATTTTGGACATGGTGTATTACATACGATGTGTATTTCCCTTTCCGAGAAAAGCATACATATTGACACTCAAAACACATACGCGCGCACACACTCACATAATCCATATATGCTTACACATATACCTGGATACATGCACATACACACTTATACACACTCACGCAGACACATTCTCTCACATATCATATAAGCATATATACGTTTATATATATATATGTGTATATATATATATATTTATATATATATATATATATATATATATATATATATATATATATATATATATATATATATATATATATATATATATATATATATATATATATATATATATATATATATATATATATATACGAATTCCTCTACTCCCACTCTCATTCTAGATACACGATACAGTTTTACAAAGCTATAATCTATATGTGTGTGTATGTGCAGTGTGTGAGTGTGTTTATATGTGTGAACATGTATATATATATATATATATATATATATATATATATATATACAAACACACACACAGATAGATAGATAGATAGATAGATAGATAGATAGATAGAGGCACGTGTACAATGTATATATAAACATGTTTTCAAATCGCAATAAAAATGTGTTCGTTTGATGTGTAAATATACTCGTAAAGGAAGAAAAAAATGTGATCTCTGTATCTATGTGAACAAAGACTTTCATACGTATATATGTGTATGTATGTGTGTGCGTGCCTTTGTTGATTGGTAGTCTGTATACACGTACATATACGTTTGTGCGTGCTTGTGTTACACGCATGTGTGTAATTGTGCATGAATATACCATATATGTTCAGTTCCCTTTCAAAGATCAATCGCAATATATATCTTGTTATTTTGTCATCATTGGGAGACTACACACATTAATGAGTAGTTTCTACAAATTGATCAACGACACTTCTTATTTGGTCTTTTATCTTTTTTCAGATGCTTTTCATCAGCAAAACATATCAAGGAAAACAAGTACAGAAACAACAAAACAAAAACACGCCTTTCTTTCCAACAATATACACGGTCATGCGCTTAATTGTTTTACATTCTTTTCGTGTCGTGTTCTCTGGTCTTACTCGAACAAAAAGAATTCCAAAATTTACAATACGGTTTCTTGTTACCTTCTGTGTACGTAACACAGAGAAATGTATGGTTAGATGAGGAGATGAATGATAACCGAGGGACATTTCATGAAAATATATAGGGCTAGAAAAACAATACGTATCACCTAATGGCGAGGTCAACCACAAAGAAATGTTGAATCATTGTCCTTGCATACATTTATTGGCTGGTAAATAACAATATTTTAGTAAATATTCTATTTTCTAGAAAAGTGTTGAGAGACTTCAAATTATGTTTACATCTATAAACAAATTTACATAAACCAAACACTGCAAAAAGTGCAGGTATATATATTTATGTATATGTAATACATTCATTTTCTTAACGCACGTGTAGAATAAGTATTGTTACAGACTAATTAGATAGAATCACGTCTTATACATTAACCATTAGCATTAAAACCCAAATTATCTCTCATTCCGAGTTGTTTCTTAACTGACACTATTACGATTACATGTTGTGCTTGCTGGTTTCCCATTAGCAACTCTAATCGAAAATACCAGTCTATCTGCAAAAAAGTTTCATTGAATTAAAATATTCGATTCATTATCATACTCTACCGTAAATGTTTAATTCATTGTCAGCTTGCTTATACAAACACGCCGCAACGAGGATATTCTACAAAAAAGGTGCGGCAAGCACATAGTGAAATACGTTCAGGACCTGGGAATTAATTTGCATCATTTCGAGTACCTATCACCAAGATATTTGAAGTATGAAAGTGAATGGCCTGATGGATTCCGACAACCTCCAGATCAAGCGATCAGAAAATATTATGGTATTATGGGGGACATTTGGAATCAGTTGTCTGCCTAGCGACTAATAAATATTTTCATCTCACAGCGTCAACTTGATAGCGGAACTCACGGCGGTTCCATTCTGAGAAAACCGAACCAATGGAACACATGAACAACTTCAAGAGACTCTGAAAGAATTTCGTCTCAACTGCCTGAAGCGAATATGGGAGAGATGTGGAGGGACGGGTGCCAGGCCTAACCAACCATTTATACTAGTCCACCAAAACAAAACAGTTACTGCATTAGCTTGGAATTCAAAGGCACACAGCTAGTTAATATGTTGCCAAAATACCTGAGAGAACTACATAGAGTTGGGGGAGATGCTTTCAAGAGCCAATTTGACCTTTAGGTTTCGAATCAGATTATCATGGCAGAAACTGAAGCAAGGTTGGTAATATGAAATTCCCTCATTTCAGCTAACAAAAGGAATGGAAATGATGGTGGCAGTGCTACAGCCTGACCACAGTCTTCAGGATGAAACGCATACACGAATAAAAGAATACACAAAGATGAACACACACACCTGTTCACTGACAAAATTTCGTGCTGCATCACGAAATTTTATCATTGAGCGGCTCGCGGTTTCAAAACGACGAAAATATTTTGACACAAATTAAATTCAAATGATAAAGTGAATCTAACGATTTCATATACACATCGTAATAATTCCGATGCTCACTCTATCCCTCTTTATTCTTTCAATGTATCTACCTCTCTTGTTCTTCTTCCTTTCTGTTTTTCTCTCCCACCATTTCCCTGTTTTACTCCTCTCACCTTCACCGTTCGCCCTCTCTCATACTTCCTCCTTGACTCCCTCGTTGCTTACACGTGACCAACGGCCATCCATCTTTCTTTCCTCCACTTCCTTCCTAAAGACAAGACAAGCTTTTGCCTGTCTCTTCTTAAAGTTCGTTGTCCAGCGTTCGTCACTTCACATCGTCTTGACTTAACAGTCCTCGCGGTTTGTTTTTACTGTTTTGTTCTTACTGTCCTGTTTTTGTTACCACTTTATCCCTTCGCACAAAATCTCAATTTTTTTAAAATTTGCTTTGCGGGAAGGACTGTTCTATCAAAGTCGTGTCTTGTCCCTACCTTCAAAATGCACAGTAGATAAAAAAGGGGACAACTGATGAAGGGAATGTTCTTTATGTTGCCTGTCTCGATTCTCTATTTTTTCTTTCGTTGTTCGTTTTCTGTTTTTCTTTTTTATATACTTGTTTCTCAGTTTGTTGACGTTTTCTTGATGTCCTGTACCCATATATGCATGTATATATACATATATATGTAGGTATGTACATATATGTATGTATATGTGCATATATTTATATATAATTTATACATATGTATGTATTTATAAATATATGTTTGTGTATAAATATATATAACCACGCACAGTGAGGGGGTGATAGATAGATAGATAGATAGATAGATTGTTGATTCGTATTATTGAGAAATGGGTAAAATATGCTTCTCTGTGAAGCTCCAGGAGGAAAGATGTAGCTTTCGCCACTAGTGCTTCAATGACACATCCGTTCTCATCGGTCTTGCTTCTCTAGCTTGCGGAAATTCCAATTAATTAACACTGTTGTGACACTCTTGTTTGCATTCGAGAATATTAACACTTCTAGAGGGAATTTTTTTCTCCTAATTGCACAGATAATTTCAATTAATCGAATTTTTTTTCATCACCCAATATTTCATATATCAGACACGACCGTATCAATGTTTAGCATGCAGAACACTCCCTTTAGCAACTTTGCCTCGAACTTATCGTTAATATTCATAATGAGCGTCACAAGATACCCTCTAGACATATTGCAAGCACAGTTTGTTGTGTAGTTAGTTGAATGAATCAATATTATAGTGCAGTTATGTATATATTATCAACTTTCTTCCGACGCGACGAAAATCATTATTGCGATGTTAGAAATATAAATTTGGTATAAGTTACCGATCTCACCAAATCGATTTTCTTATCGCACAGCCACAGTTTACTAGAGTGGAAATATATTGAAAATGAGGTGACTATTATACATACATCATACATACATACATATATACATACATATATATATACATATATATACATATATATATATATATATATATATATATATATATATATATATATATATATATATATATATATATATACATATATATATATATATATATATATATATATATATATATATATATATATATATATATATATATATATATATATATATATATATATATATATATACTCACACACATGATGTGTGTCTGTACTTGGGATATATTGAAATTGTTGCTTGTTAAAAAATAGTAGACTCGGTCGAATACTAAAAGGAAACAATGCAATCAACATGTGACACTAGTTTTTAACTCTTTTCAGAGGATAAAGGGTACATTTGTTAGATTATCAGTTGAGAACCGTTGCTGCATTTCTTTGGGGGAGAGGGATTTTGATTAAGTTAATGATAAACTTTTAAAAAATAGACACGAGATTTATTTCCTACAAGAACAAAGAACGCAATCCACGGATTAGTTTGTCATTCATTCCTCGAATACTATTGAAAACAGAATCAAGCACCAAGTATATGCAATGTTTTGTTTGACGTATTTTTAATATATTTGAGAACTTTTGTCCGATGCCCTCTGCTTGCCGATAGATATATCTCGCTTTCTTTTTATTACATACGTGCGCTTTTCCAAGTTCAATATCCAGCCATGCCTACCGTGTATTTTAACATTCCGATTTTGAATAAGGAATAACTTTATATTTTTTCAACATTTTCAAATATGGCCTTGGCCATATTTTCAAGTATGATACACTCTGTGACAAATTAATATTATTTTTTGCTTTTATGATTTATCGAAACAGCGTCTCATAACAACTAGTAAAAATACTGACATCCTCTATCGTCAGAAATATATCGTTCTCTAAAAATTAGTGGTAGTATAAGAAATCTAGAAATCAACTTGATTCTTATTAGAGGTAAAGATTCAGATAATGTTAAAGAAATATTATCCTACCAAGCAATTGTTTCGAAGAAACTATAGTTTCTAATTTGTAGTTAGCTGTGATTGGATAAATACTACAGAGATGTCGTCATATTACTTTAAAGTTGCAATACGAACTTAACTATGATTAAGCCATAGAAAAAGAGCTGACCCCAAGTATGTTTTTTTTTTCTTATAAGTATCAATGGTATCATTTTCTGGCCAAATATGGGAAAATTACGCCAAATATGGCAGAAAATTACGCACCGAAATATACATATATATACATACATGTCTATGTGTGTGTATAAAATACACACACATGCATAAATAACTTTATGTATAGGAAGATAAGGAGAAAGGATTAAAAATTATTCGTCCCATTGTAATTCATCTGCTGAAGTTTAATACGAGGCACATTATTCAATCGTTTATATCATAACTGCGAATTTCTGAAATTTCGTCTCCGTCTGTGTCTTTACTGGGGATGACGGTGAAAATCACAACGATAGGGATATTCTGTCTAAACGAACCGATGATGCGGAGTGAGATAGATTGTTGTGATTATAGATATATATATTAGTAAGGCTAAAATACATTGCCTATATATACAATAAACCAATTGCTGATGCTTACAACGTCAGTAACCGGTGTGACAGTGGCAGATCGTAGACGATTTGGTTGACGTTACATGTTGATTTTTGCACAAGGAATGCATACACCTGTAAAAGAACCTATTCTGTTAGCAACTGCAATCCATTTAACATTTTAAAAGGAAGTTTAATCATAAATTTCATACTCTAAGAGAAATATTAAAATCATACCACAATGCACAAATAATACGAAATGCATGAAGGTAACTCTAATTCACGTATTATATAAATTTTGTACAAACTTTATTTATAAATCTTCGTTTTACCTCATTTCGCTTCTAATTCTATATCTGCCGGTGAAGTATATTCAATGCATCTCTTCACAAACCTCTTGAAAACAACTGTCTATTGCTCTATTGTTGCTTTGCTTGCTTTTACTGTTGATATTTGTTTGTTTTTTAAGAAAATTACCTTAAGATATAATTTTTTTTTTCATAAATAACATAAATTATTGTCATATATAATCATATTTATATCAAGATCATCATCGTTATTTCAATGATTATACCCATTAAAAAACATATCATAATAATTGTATTATTATAGCTATCATTGCTGTCGTTTTACTCCCTCTGTTTTATCCTGCTATTACAATTGTTCTTATCAATAATATATTTCTTTACAATATCTGCTTTCCATCATATCAGACATAATATTGTTATATTTCATTCACACTTACTGATTTACTTCAAGAAAATCTGTTTTGTCTTTTAGCTTCAATTTATTATTCATTCGTTGTTTTCGTTGTTTGTTGTTCAGTGTTTGTTGCTCCCATTTTCATTCTCATAACGTCACAATTATAGTAGATTTCTTTCAATGCTTGTTGTTTATCATTATACATTGTTATGTTTTGTACTAATTGTAAAACTGTATGTGTGTATGTGTGTGTGTGTATTTTCGCGTGTGTCTATGCAAATATAAAATAGTATTAGGATGTCCTGAGAGAAACGACATCTTTTCGAGTGCTCACACTCGTCAACAAAGGAGAACCTTCCCCTGGTATAGAAAAAGTGTACCATGGCATTTTATACTGAGCATATATTTACTTAAATGCTGTCAAGGTCTTACAAATCGCATTCTTCTTCATTACAGTTCATAGTAATCTGTCATGTGAAGGCACGTGGCTTCTTGGTTAGGGCTTTCGGCTCACGATCGTAACATCGTGAGTTCAATTCCCGGCGACGCGTTGTGTTCTTGAGCAAGACACTTTATTTCACGCTGATCCAGTCCACACAGCTGTTTAAAATGAGTAGTACCTGTATTTCAAAGGGCCAGCCTTGTTACATTCTCTGTTACACTGAATCTCCCCGAGGACTACCTTAAGGGTACACGTGTCTGTGGAGTGCTCAGCCACTTGCACATTAATTTTATGAGCAAGCTGTTCCGATGATAGTATCAGCTGGGATCCTCGTCGTCGTAAACGATGTAGTGCTCCTAATCTGTCATAGCCAGAGCATGGGCACACATGGCTTTCGTCTGAGTTTTCTTTATGTGTACAAAATAGGGAGGGATGCTTCTGCCCTATGCATCCACCAAGCATTTGTTCAAGGCTTGGTTACTATTTGCTCAGTACTGTGTTGGTTTCTGAAGTTTCGGCTGAGAGAAGAGATTCTTAAAAATCGTTAAGGATTACCTGCTAAGAGAAGTAAACACTCGAATACTTGTTCATAAGATCGTAAAAGAAATGGGAACAAGCAAATCAAATATCCTTACTCGTTTGGAATTGTAAAAATTTAGGAAAAAAAATATGGATATATCCGTTCCGCATGAACTGATGGTTGACCAGAAATATCGTCGTTACTACGAAATCTGTTTAGTCCTGTTGCTGAGAAATTGATATGCTCCATTTCTGGAACAGATCAACAATAAGAAAAGATGTGCACAGTGACTTGACAAACACAAATCACCGTAGCATTTACAAAAGACTGAGTTCCTTCAAAAAAATTCATGGGTAAAGTATGGTGGTCTGCATCGGGAGTTGTCCAATGTAACTTCATCAATGCAGGATAAGCAATCACAGTTGAGAAAGAGGACCAATAATTATATGAAATGCATAAAGCAAGGTGTATGAAATGCAGCCAGAGTTATTCATTCGCAAAAGCCCTGATTCTTCATTATGAAACCCCTGTGCACATATGTCAAGATTGACAATTACAAACTTAATTGATTTGGACATCGACGTTTTGCTTCATTCATCTTATTTTCCTAACATGTCCCCAACTGATTTCTGTTTGCAAATGCCTTAGCAGCTTCATAACAAATAAATGGTTCCAAAACCAGGCAGGTGTAAAAGAAACTAATAAGAAATTTATTGAGTCTAGAGGTTCTAATTTTTACTGTGAGGAGATAAATGACCATATTATATGGCGGCAAAGGTGCATTCTGTCATTTGGAAATTACTTAGATTAAACTCGCTATCAACTGTTTTGTGTTCATTTTAAAACTTGGCCTTCAAAGTCCAATTAATTTCTAGTCTACCTACTACAATAATATGAACAAATAGTTTAACATTTTAATCACGCTCTACTGCATTCGAAACATTGGTTTCGTTGCCGGTGGAGCAAATGTCCTACACTTATCTATTGCAAGTCTGAATTAAATTTCAGCCATAATATTCTAGGGCTAAGAGATCAAAAGTTTTTGCCAAATTATTATTTCAACTTCTTGTATTTTTGTCTTTTCAAATGTAACCAACTGTAGAAAACAATTCTAGGTGAGGCAGCGAAATAGTATTGAAGTGAATTCTTTCTTTTCAGCTGTTGTTATTAATTTTTCTGCAATCATAACTACTCTTGGTGTAATAACTGACAACCGGATATTAATAATTTAACTTTAAACCATATTCCGGACGGTGACATCGATCAATCGTCTATATGAACCCTCCATCTCGACCAGATTTTAAGCAATGTAATGCTTTCCACCATTTTCTTTGCGTCATAAAGGTATCTCGTTGATTGGGTAAACATTATACTTATAAGAGTTCGAAGCAAATGACAAATGGTAAATTGCTATGTACACATTCAAAGAGAGAAATTGTACCTACTATGGGTTTCTCTTCGAAAATCATGATCGACACAATCTATGAACAAATCGATAGTAATTCATAAACACATGATAAACATCGGATATGTTATCTATACTTCTTCAGTAATGAAACTATCAGAAGAGCTGATGAATTTAGGAAAATCATACTTCACAAATGTAGATTAAAATTTAACATAAACATCAATACAAATAAAACTACAAGCAAGAAGATGAGTTTTTCCACAAAAATATTCAAACAGAAGACAAACGATATGTCAGTCTCATATACACGAAACACAAAAATCAAAAGATGCAGTGATTACACATTCAGATATAAAAATGTCACTATTAACATTTCTACTTAGCAGAACTTTTAAATTTCATTGCAAAACTAAATAACTCAATAAATAAAATCTAGATAAAGAAATTCGCAGAATAAATGAGAATCAGTATGGAGTATCGTAATAAATTAATCGATGACCCAGAAACACAGACAAAGCAAAAAATATTTCAGACACAGACCCCATTAATATTACATCAGCACAAACCACTTTATAAAATATTTATCGGAAACTCTTCTTTAACCAACACAAACTACATGACTACTTTCTATCACTTATCATAAATAATAAATTTGAAAATGACTGCCAAGCAACTTCTAATTAATAGCGTTGGAAGCATGACATTTATGAACGCGATTAAAAATCGAAATCTTTTAACATTACAAATCCTTAGCATCCAAATGCTTAGCATCCAAATCCTTAGCATCCAAATCCCGATGTGTTTACGGCCAGAGGACCTGAGTGGAAGAAAACTAAATGAGAATGGCGATTGAAACATTGCTCAACGCATTTATAAGAATAAACATTATCCGGTTGGAATCACGCAACTAAAAAACAAATAACATACATCTTCACTTGTCACAAATGAAATGATACTGATAGTGTCTGATAGTAAGAGACAACGAATATCATCGTTAGCAAATCTTTGCCAAGATGGGAGTCTTTTGTATCAGAAACGTCAGTGTTTGGTTAATAATTTTATTACTTAAAGGAATAATCAATCAGTCAAATGAAAATATCGAAAAATACTTCATTTCAAAAAACAGCGAAAGAAACAGAACACTGGTATGTACTTAATATGAAATGTCTTTATATATAATGTATGCGTATATGTTTTTGGTTGCATGTGTGTGTGTGTGATTCCCCTTTTTACGTTGTTTGCAATGAATGAATAACGTAGTTTTGTAGTCGGTGAATGTATAACCTTGAAAAAACTGTATGTCTGCTCGTTCTTTTGTATTAGTTTATTATTTCTTTGTTACCCACAAGGCGCTAAATATAGAGGGTGGACAAACAAGGACAGACAAAGGGATTAAGTCGATGACATCGACTCCAGTGTGCAACTGGCACTTAATTTATCGATACCGAAGAGATCAACGGCAAAGTCGACCTCGGTGGAACTTGAACTCAGAACGTAAAGACAGACGAAATATCGCCAAGCATTTCGCCCGGCGTGCTAATGTTTCTGCCAGCTCAACGCCTTTTGTATTAGTTTATGCCAACAACTGTAATATTTCCATAGACGTCCCTTATGGATGGAGTTTCAGAATTCACAAATCATATGTTATAGCTCCTAGACTGTATTCTCCGCTCCATTTTGAATGTCTTTCAAAAATGTCCTTTTGTTATAACAAATCGATGTATTAGTTTTATTGATGACATCTCGTGATTTCTTCTTACCATTACATCTTTTCCATTTTCACATTTGTGTCTTTGTTTCATTGTAATATTTGATCAGATTAGTTGTTTTTGTGGATATATATCCATTTCTATTGGTGTTTTAGTTCACTATGTTGTGCTCTTTATTGTTTTCGTTTTATCTTCATAAATCTTTTAAATTTCTTTGCAATTCTCTACTAGTTCTTCTCTATTTTATACTTTGATATTCTTTTCATTCTCTTGCAAACTTTTTTTTAAAGCAGATTATAATATTCTTTCATCATTTGCTATTCTCTCCTCTTGTACTCAATGTATACACCCACGTTAATATCTTCGCCCTCTTGACGTTAACATCCTCTCTTTATCTCCCTCTCTCTCCTACCTCGCTTTCTCTCACTCTCTCTCGCTCCCCTTCTCTCTCTCTATCTCACACAGACACACACAAACAAAGACACAACCATCTAATTCTAATAAGACTTCTCAAATGGTTTCCATACCAACAATATTCAGCTCAGCTTTCCTAAATTTACTATATAAAAAAAATCTATCAATCCATCATTTCTGTTTTGGTAAGCATTTTAAAGTATTTTGCACTGATAATTCCTAGTTAGAACATGACAACAACAGCATTAATGACTACTACACAACATGGAAATTATATTCATACCTACCACAGAAATAATAATAGAATTAATGATACACATTAGCAGTTAACCTTACTGAAAAAAAAAATCAACAAATGGTATTACTGTCCACAAGGAACTTGTTATGGAAGTATCTCACCCGCATAATTTCAGAAGTACACGTATCGCTATGTACGATTATCCAGGTAACTAGGATCAGTAAGCTCTAAAAACATCGTCAAACAGCTGTACACGAAGGGAATAAAGATCTAGTCTCTCACCATACTTGTCTTATATGTTCTATTTATAAAATTCCTCTCCACCATCGTATCGCCTTGATTTTCAGAATGATGCAAAGGTTAATCCTAAACTCAGCCACAAGCATTCTTGTTAGCCATGCACTTGACAGGTGAGCTTAACATAAGATATGTTTGAATTTTCAAATTCCTATTATTACTACACACACACACAAACACGCACATACAAACACACACATACAAAAACACACACATACAAACACACACACACATATATATTTGTGTATATATACGTATATGTGTGTGTCTATATGTGAGTGTGTTTGTGTATAAGTGTGTGTCCTTGTGCTTGTATTTGTCACTCACTCCCGCTTGACAAACGGTGTTGCCCTGCTTCTTTCCCCGTAAAGTAGCAATTTCGCAAAATCGATCAACATTCCAGAAGAAGCACTGTGGTAATTATTTCCAACGAAACCCCTCAATGCAGTGCCCCAGCGTGACCACATTCCCATGACTAAAACAAGTAAAATAGAAAAACTAGCAGATATAATATTACTTTTAAATTGATTGAAAAACAGCATCGCACATACAACATCGCGCATGCGCAGAGTCTTGAAGACTATCGGATCTGATATGTCATATTTAATCAGATAACACAAATGTATTGTCTATCTATCTATCTATCTATCTATCTATCTATCTATCTATCTGTCTATCTATTTATCCCTCTTCTTCCCCCCATCTCTCTCTCTCTCTCTCTCACACACACATGCACATGCACACACACACACATCAAGCAAATACATTTTGCGTTTACTCTCAGAAGAATAGAGAACTCAATACCTTGGAAGAGATAAATATTTTTATTTATGCCGAAATAGTCTCTTCTTATTCTGGAAATGTGCCTGGTTGTCCAGGGGCCATCAGGCATGTTATGTCTACGCAATGTAATGAAATATGGTACACACACGCATACACTCACACACACGCATATACACATTCATACAAATATAAAGAGAGCGGGAAAAGTGATATGCATTAGGTAGAGAAAAAGGAAGAAAAAAGATTGGGCTTCGTGGATGACAAAATCGTCTGAACTATGCGAAACGTTGATGACAATCTTGATAAAATGTTTAATCAAATTACGAGAGGGAAAGGGGAAAGAGAGAGAAGGAGAGAAGAGACAGAAAGAAATTGAATGAGAGTATGACAGAAACAAAATGAGAAAAGGAATGAAGGACGGTTTGCCAAAGCAATGGCTATTTTATGATAAGAAGTAGACAGCTCAGTAGACATATTTTCTTATTTTGCGCGCGTGTGCTCATACCGGGTTCGTTCTGGTTTATGGACGCTTATATTGCCTCGCGTGAATTTGTTTGCGTGCACATATGCAAATGCTACTCTTCAACATGACAACAGTCATTAAAAAGCTAGCTTCAGTATACTTGTGTACTGGAAAATTTGGTGTTGTGTGTGTATAAAATTGCATATAATTTTTTTAGAATAACATTCTTTTAGTGAGACGGCTTGTTTTACGCTACATATACACTTACGCATAAACATAAACACACACACCCACCCACACACACACACACACACACACACACACACACACACACACACATATGTTCACACATCAACACACACACAAACACTTACATACATATAAAGAAAAAGTAAGAAAAAATACATGGATAAATATTCATATATGTAAATTTAGAAATCTAATGCAGTAAACAATAATAAGCTCTAATATAAATGGCTGTTTGCATTTATATATGCACATCTCTAACTGTCCTCGTGTCTGACTGTGTCTGTTTGTTTCTCTATTCTTCTCGCTCCCCCTCTCTCTCTCTCACTATCCATCTGTTTAAATATGTCTGTCTGTCTATCTATCTATGTAGTTATCAATATATATATAAAGACATACATCGTATATAACACTCCGATGATATGTCGGGCTATATTTCAGATTTCAGAGGAACATCATAACGGTTGGTGTGATTTCAAAACACTTACGGAAGTGTGAGCAAAAGAAGTACCTAGAGTCCATGCCTATACAGGAATATTGGACACGTATCAGTTGGGCGATGGCAAATATAATAACAGTTATGGAATGGGGATCGCTAACTGCATGAGGCACACTTATTGACACATATTCTCGACTGCACAGTCTTCATTTTATGAAGCACAAACAGTGGGATAAATTTGATAAATATCTGCTGGGGGAAGATCAAGAAACTTGTAGGTGGCGGACTGGCAGAACCATTAACAAACCGGACAAAATGTTTAACGGCGTTTCGTCCGTCATAACGTTTTTAGTTCTAATTCCACCGAAGTCGATTTCTACTGTCATCCTTTCCGAATCGGTGTGATAAGAACGTGTTGAAGGCTGGGGTCGATGTTTGTCGTCTTAATCCATGCCCTGAAATTGTTGCAATTTGCTAAAATTATAAACCAACACACACACACACACACACACACACACACACAAACAAACACACACACACACACACACACAAACACACACACACACATATTTATTTATTTATTTATTTATATGGGAAAAAATAAGTTCCAAAAAGAATAGTTCAAACTTTTTGAGAGGTCCACAAAGAGAGAAAGAATGATTTCTAAAACAGATTCATCATATTCATAGACAAGAGCAAGTAACAAGAACATAAGTATAGTAGTTGAAAAATATCGTTATAGGTATAAAAATACCATAAAGAATTATAGAAAGATGGAAGACAAACAGACATTGCATCAAAATTTGTTTTATTACAAAATGAAGTCTCTAACACAGACACCATTCATATCAACAAGTTCGTCAATTTTTCGGTGGTTGTCCTCTAAGATCACTTCGTGAATTTTAATGTTTTCATTCGTTCCGGAGGTTGGCGGACACCCTGAATGAAGTAAGTGTTCATGCTTTAAGTGTCCATTCCTAAAGCGTGAAAACCAATCGTGAACTTGTGTTTTGATCATGGCAACCTCTGTGTATGCTGTCTGAAGCATGACAACTGTTTCGGCCACCATTTTCACCAGAAGAAAACAACATTTCACGTACATAGTCTGTTATTTCTTATCAGCCATCGTGTACAACTTCTCTCACCGATGTCGGTCGGCATACTGATGCCGAGGATGGAAGCCTGAATAAAAATGGGCTTGTTCCGCAGAGTACATTTCCGGTTACATTTGGGTACCTCACCGTATGTATGCTTGTATGTATGTATGTCAGTACATGTAAACGTATGTAACTATGAATGTATGTTTGTACTATGCATGTGTGTGTATGTATATACATACGCGTTCGTGTAGAGTACAGTCTACATTATATATATTATATCTAATTTATATTATATAATATATATATATAATATTATGTTATATACATATTATATATATGTATAATATATATGATATATAATATAACATAATATTATGTATATATATATATATATATATATATATATATATATATATATATATATATATATATATATATATATATATATATATTATCGTCCTTAGCTGGGGCTGAGGGTGACAAGGCACCTGTATTGCAAGAAGAGTTAAAAACTCTTCACGCTGTAAGGTGAAAAAGAGGTCTTACGACACCCTCAGTTACAATAAATGACGATAGGTTTATTCTCCTTGGCATTATATTGCACCTAGCTTTTATGTTACTTTACAGACACACACACACACACACACACACACACACACACACACACACAGACACACACACACGCACACACATACACACACACACACACACCCACAAAATAAATAAATACGTATACGTATATATATATATATATATATATATATATATATATATATATATATATATATATATATATATATATATATATATATATATATGTATATATATATATATATAAGCAATGTTAATTCTCTAAATGAAGTATTAACAGTAACTGCACGATAAAGTGTAGTACATTGCCACTTAAGTGTGGCTGACCCCTAGGGGTGGATGTTACTGTTGCTTTTAGCCCCAGGAGGACATCTCCTCCAGCTGGCTTATCGACACACGACTGTGTCCTGTTTGCCAAGGGTAGTTATCCCTCTCACCAACATCTGCAGCACGAACGGTTCCGGATTTCAGGGTTATTTCCCTTCGTCGGCGTCCGATAGCGGCTGACCTTGGTGAGAGAGACAAAAACCTGGCAATCTTATATCTTCTTTTCAAGTGAAATTCTTCACTGATATCGAAAAGGTGAAAACAAGCAATGTTAATTCTCTAAATGAAGTATTAACAGTAACTGCACGATAAAGTGTAGTATATTGCCACTTAAGTGGCTTGTTTTCACATTGCTTGTTTTCACCTTTTCGATATCAGTGAAGAATTTCACTTGAAAAGAAGATATAAGATTGCCAGGTTTTTGTCTCTCTCACCAAGGTCAGCCGCTATCGGACGCCGACGAAGGGAAATAACCCTGAAATCCGGATCCGTTCGTGCTGCAGATGTTGGTGAGAGGGATAACTACCCTTGGCAAACAGGACACAGTCGTGTGTCGATAAGCCAGCTGGAGAAGATGTCCTCCTGGGGCTAAAAGCAACAGTAACATCCACCCCTAGGGGTCAGCCACACTTAAGTGGCAATATACTACACTATATATATATATATATATATATATATATATATATATATATATATATATATATATATATATATATATATATATATATGTATATATATATATATATATATATATATATATATATATATATATATATATATATATATATATATATATATATATATATATATATATATATATATTTATATATATATATATATATATATATATATATATATTTATATATATATAGATATATATATATATATATATATATATATATATATATATATATATATATATATATATATATATATATATATATATATATATATATATATATATATATATATATGGTGGTTGTCTACTCCTTAAACAGAGTTTGACCACCTCCTGTACCTACACCTTAGCCCTTTCATGGCGTCTGATGTGGCTTTTTAAACCAGACAGTGTTTTGAAAAAACACCCACACAGATTGCACCTCTGATTTTCACTACCAATACCTGCAAGTAAGTTCTGCTCATTGTGGATCCTAACTTATCTTTTAAAACCCCCATTGGATTTGCAAACCCTCTGGCACACACCACATTCAAACGTGTGCACAGACATATAATCAGAATAGCTGGATGAGGTTTGTTTTCCATGGGTTCGCAGGCGAAATATATATATATATATATATATATATATATATATATATATATAAGAAATCAGGATTCAAGCGAATCAGGAAGTGAAATGGTAAGACATCGGGTCGGGTTGAAAATTGATGGATCACGAGGAAGCATGAAGATGTACATCCCCTTAGATTATGGCTTATGTACTGAACTGATGAAAGCAATTTTTTTCTAATGATGTAAAATCTCCGTTAATCAATTAAACATTCATCGGAAACAGCTTTTGTGAACTGACACATCATCCATCTGTTAACAATTATTCATATGCGCACTCGCGAGTGTTTGTGCGTGTGCGTGTATGTGCGTGCACATATATATATATATACATGTATATATACACACATATATATATATATATATATATATATATATATATATATATATATATATATATATATATATATATATATATATATATATATATATATATATATATATATATATATATGATTGGACACGTACAGTGTGAGAAAGTATAAGTTTATACTGGTAAGAAATTGATATTTTCATAATCAGATCGAAATCAAAATTAGATGGGAATCACACCTTTCCAGTGATTTAAAATGTGTTTATTTTTGTATTTATTTGAAAATGCTTTTAAGTGAAACAATCTTTTAATGTCCACAAATACAGCTTAGTTTTATGAATTACAGAGAAACAGCATATTTTCAGACAACGCTCTCCTGAACCGATATCTCACCAATTATTACCTGTAAAATGTTAATTATCAGTATAAGAAGATTTAATACTTAGTTTTATTAATAACACACAAAATAATGTTTCTATACATTGATATAGGGTTCATAAATCAGGAAATGTTTCAGAAATCATATACTCTAGAATGTATATTCAAGCCAACTGTCGTCTGCTTGAGCTCAGATGCATTAATAAAAACGACCATTCTGCAAAAAACGATATTCAAACTCAAAGTTGCATATACGACATCAAAAAGCATAAAACCATATGCACATCGGTAAAACTTACACTGAGTTTATTGTATGTGAACTTATGCAGGGATGTATGTGTTTATATATATGTGTGGGGGTGTATGTGTGCGTGATTACGTGTGTATATATACATATGTATTTATATGTTTGTGTAAATGGGCGTACATATATATGTGTGTGTGTGTGTGTGTATATGTGTGTGTGTATGCATGTATATATATATATATATATACAGGCTTGGCCAAAAGTCACCTGACAGGAAATAAAAACTATTCAATTCCAAACTCATGTCCTTCTTGAGCGACACATTTTTCCATTCGAGTCAATACAGAATTCCAGATAGTATCTATGGAAATTTGATTTACTGTCGGGTGACCTCTGGCCAACCTTGTACACACACACACACACACACACACACACACACACACACACACACACACACACACATATATATATATATATATATATATATATATGTATATATATATATATATAAATATATATATATATATCGATAGACAGATAGACATAGACAGAGACACACAGACAAATAGATAGATAAATAGATAGACAGATACACAGACACACAGGCACACAGACAAATAGATAGATAGATAGATACACATACATGTATAATAACAACCCAAATAACAATTTCTAAGATGCCGTTCCACATTGCTATTGGGTATGCAAATGCTTTCCTAGACTAAGTAATGCACGTTTGGATCAGTTGAAATAAAATACAAATATACACTAAACATTCTCCCGAGGAAGAAAGCGAGTTTCGAGTTTTGTATGAAAGCTCATACTAAGAAACTGCAAATCCAGTCCCGTAGAACTGCTGCGTTGGAATTTCACCTAATGTGCAGTAAGTGATGTTTTCTACGCCAATATATTGCTCTGCAGAATAGATATAAAAACCACGTATGGCACGGTACAAATTTATTTTGTCACCGAAATTTCCTGCCACACCCAATTTCCCTTTGTCCTGGTTAACGCTTTTCTGTCAACATCTGCAACTACTCATAAAATGCTTTTGTTTCGAAGGACAGAAAACGTTGACAAAGATGTTGTCTCGATGGAACTAATATGCATGTTAACGAACCTTGTAATACAGCAGCAGCTGAAACTTCAAAATTTAATCGCATCTCTTAACAGTGGGCAGCCATTTTAATCATGTTCGTTATAAATTCCATTTTTCTCATTATCATTTTTTTTAATTTTAAAGATGTAGTTAATACCATAGTAGCAGTTATCTTTTCTATCTATTCTAAATGTTCCGTGGTAGTTATTGGTGTTGTTTTCGTTATTATATCTTCTGTCGATGTTATTGATGCAGTTGTTATCATTGTTTGTGTAATTGTGGTTGTTGTTTGCGATTTTTCATCAAACTGATGTTGGCATTTTAATTTTCTGCTCGGAAATTGCAAATATCATTTAAGTTGATAACACTTAATGCGCTCAAACATTTACTTCATCAACAATAACATCAACAACAACAATGACAGCAACATTACTAATAACGATACGTGTAATAAATAGGCAACAGAACAATACAAATAACTAAGAGCAACTACAAACACAGACATCGGCAATCAGCACCAACCGTTACCAGCAACAGCAGCAAGAGTAACGAAACTGTGATAGCAATCTCATTAATATCTGAAGCGAGCGCAGCAATAACTTAAGTGAAAATAATAATAATAATAATAATAATAATAATAATAATAATAATAATAATAATAATAATAATAATAATAATAATAATAATAATAATAACAATAAGAACAGCAATAATAATTCAAGTAAGAACAACAAATGCTGCAAAAAGAACGGCGGCAGAAATAATAAAGTAATATCTGCAAAAATATTAAACGACATTTGCAAAATATCTATTTATCACACATATCATTCATATCAATATTTAAAACAACAACAACTATACATACTGCAACAACAACGACAACAACAACAACAACGACGAAAATAACAACAATAAAGTAAAAAAGAACCACAACAACAACAATTGAAAACCATTTAATATCCCTATCGTTAATATCTACATCAACTACCACAGGAACAACGACAACAACAAAACAAATACATATTTGTGAGATTCATAATATCCATCAATGACAACAAGAATAACAAAAAAAACGAAATCCAACAAATAATAAGAAAAACAATGACAACGTGAACAACAACAACAACAACGAACGCTGGAGCAGCAACAATTATGATAACAAAAACAAGGTTCTTAGGAATGTTATATACGATCATCGCCAACGCCAAACCGTGAAACAGCATCATCATCAATATCTGATCATCATAGTTATCATCACCATCATCAACGGTATCTTCGTAAACGTCCCCATCGTCATCATAGTTTTATCATATTTGCCATAACTATCATCAGTCATCAATATCAGCATCATTATCATCATCATCATCAGCAGCAGCAGGCAGCGTCATCATTATCCCTATTATATTCAAAATGCACCAACATCGACTCCACTATCAAATCTGCTCATCGTCGTCATTGTCATCTACACTAGTATTACTATCATCATTCTCTTACTCGTCCTCTTGCTGCTCATCATCATCACCATCATCATCACCATCATCATCAACTTCATCCTCATCGTCGGCGCTGCTACGACAATCTCCCGTCAAATTGAGTCAGTGACTTCATTATTTTCAACCCCCAACTGTTACAGTTACAATTCAATTTTTTTAAATGTTACAAAAACAACAGCAACTATAAAGAAAAATGAACCACGACATGGAACCACTCAATATCATTTGTCTACAATGGTAGTGACAGCCTAAACAACTACAGTAACAACAACAGCAATAATAATCAACTATTTAATTGTAGAAATAATTAATTTCCACAAT
Organism: Octopus bimaculoides; assembly: GCF_046866305.1. Lineage (NCBI taxonomy): Eukaryota > Metazoa > Mollusca > Cephalopoda > Octopoda > Octopodidae > Octopus > Octopus bimaculoides. The sequence continues at coordinate 94,950,594 of NC_142934.1, read as the reverse complement.
GACAACCGAATTAAGAAAAACAGCATCATCACAAACACAAATTAATAAACAGTATTATGATCAAGTATTATAAATATTTCATTTATATTACTGAAAGAATACGGGATATCGCTTTTATATTTTTATTTTTCATTTTTTTTCCTTGGGTGGGGTGCTTTTTATCGGCGAAGTAATCTGACATACCGCAACTTTGGTTCGGTTTCGAAAATATTACCCAAAATTCATTATTCGCTAATTTCTTTTTAACTTGCCAGGCAATTCTCAGATCAAAAGCCTTTCAGCCTTATTATTAAAATTATTAAAATTTAAACAGCTTATATTTGTTTACAAACACACACACACACACACACACACATAGAGTTTATCCCCCCCCCAAAAAAAAAAGAAGAAAGAACACAAGAAAAACCAACAACGCGAGGACGTGGTGCGTGCAGTGTGACTTGGGATTTCACTCAGAACCTACTACACCACCAACACCGGTAGTTTTCATAATAACTACAAATAAGATTCAATTAACTCGGCGACACTGCTACCACTTTCATCCCGTTGCATTCTTAATATATTTCCTTTATGCATTATGTTGACATTCACAATATTAGTTTCAAAGTTTGACACAAGGACAGCATGTTCGTGGAAGAACGGCTCAAATCGATTACATTGACCACCGAGCTCAACTTCTACTTATTTTATACAAACCGAAAAGATGAATGGCAAAGTCAATCTCGGCGTAATTTGAATTCAAAACCTTAAGACGGACGAAATAATGGTGAGCATTCCGACCGGCATGTAAATACTTCTGCAGTACACCGCCTTATTGATAGTCGCAATATCAACACGGCCTGATTCAACAATCCGACACGATTAAAGTGTTGAAATTAAATGTTCTTTATATATTCACATAATAATGTTTTTTATAGATGTGTTCAAGATTAAGGAGGCTTGGCTATTTTCTTTTACAGAGTTTCTCAAATAGTGTAGTGCAATGTAATCTCTGCTCAGTGGATTTTTAAAACATTATCATATATATAAAATGAATATTTAATATTAAAGGTACAAAGTCTTGGAAATCATGTTATTCATCGTCTTAAAAACCAAGCAAAATATTTTTCTATATAGTTCATATTATTTTTAAAATTTAAATACGTTTTCCAACTTTCCATGCAAAGTGCATTAGTAATCTATGCGTTTATCTGCAGCGCTCGTCAAAATATAGATAATATTTAAAAATCATTTTGTTTCAATCAATATAGTTTTAGATATATACAGTTCATTTAAAAAGAATAGCAACGTGTGCGCCTTTGAATAATATAAATTCGCATACCGTTAAATGCATTAAGCGGTTCAATCACTGCACCTGAGCAAATCTGCAAGGGATATCCGCTGGAACTTTGCGGAATGTGAAATCCCATTGGCCTCACGTATAAAATTAGAATCGTGTACACTATAAAATAAAAGCAACTTAATTTACAGCAAATCAAATACACATCAGTTACCCTCATGAATTACGATTCCTATAGAACAATTGAGAACTATTGCCGCAGGACATTCAGAAATATCTGTTAAATCACAACTATTCACATAAAAGAATATTGGACACGCATAAAATTGGGACAAATTTCATAGGGCGAAAATTGCGAATTTTAAGCCATCTAATGCGTCACTTCACGCCACCACTTCACACTAATTAGGCGATCGTGGGCTTACGGTTGTGGTGGAAATTCCTTCGTTATCTAGACACGTCTATGCTATAGGTTTCCGATCTGTATTGCGTTCCGAAAACATTATGCTTTCTGTGTGTCTGTTATCATGCTTAAAATATTCCATTAATTTTGCACATTTCCGGCACACTAGTCTCGCTTTAGAAAATTTGAGGCTACACAGAAAATTTTAAGATGATGTGGTGAAATTTTAGTAAACAAATTTGATACATGTAATGACTACGGTGTTAAATCATTTTAATCTGGTGTCAGTTCGTACACTATTGCTTTAAAATCAAATATATTCAGTTTTGATTGCTTCATTTTCCTTCAGATATACAACTATAATTTTTTTCCTGTCAAATTCGTTCTACAGCTATGCCTCTAATTTGAACTGAGACACTAAAACACATATAATTCATTCTAATTTTGTTCAGGGCCAACGATTTTGAGAGAAGGGCTTGTTGTCTACATCAACAGCATCTCTAGACTGATTCTTTATTTTAACGAACCCGAAACGATGAATAGCAAACCTGCAAATGCAGTTATTTGAAATTTGAAAGTGAATCGCCGAAAGAATTTCTCTAATCAATTTCTCCTACAATCGAGTGATTCTGACGGTTCACACCCTTAAGAGATCATGTTTTACAATATTTACAGATCCAAATGTATCTGTTAAAATCTAATTCATGTAAAACTGGCATCGTTTTAGAAATTTGTCGGCGAAAGAGTTTGTTTAGTTAACAACACTGTTTGAACTGAAAGCATAGATCTAGCTCTCATCGACTTTTCATAGTCCCATATAAAAGAGAAAGCAAATATTGAGTGGGAAGCACAGCGATCTTTGCCCTCAAATAAACTTATTGAAAATGGATTAATTGAGAATGATGGCCCATGTATGTAGATATATTACTCTCGTAGGATGGAAGTAACCGATAGAAGAGGAGTGCTTCTCAATGTATCCTCGGGAGTTGAGGTTTCCCATCTGGATATGGGACATCCTGGTTAATCCTGAATGGTACTCCTCTCCATTTGGAAATCTTGTTATAATGTTATTGTTTGCAATGTTTACATGTGTTTAGTTGTCTTTTTATTATCTTTATTGGCCATTTCGCCAATAAACTATTATAATTATTATTGTTCAGTAGTTTTATTTTTATAACGTGCTTTCACTTCACTACCGAGCGCAGCTCTGTGTGCCTTGGGTATATGTTGTGGTTTGCTGTGATGCTCTCATTTTTACTGTATTGAAAGTGTTTTGCGTAGGATGTGTGCAGTGCCCAGTAGTGCAATTTTCTGTATGTTATATATATTTGTAAGTCCTGGGGTTTTTGTTATGTATTTATCTGAATATTTTTTTATTATACCTAAGGCACCTACTATGATAGGAATTGTTTCTGTTTTTAGATTCCACATTCGAGTTACCTCTATTTCCAGGTCTTTGTATTTTGAAAGTTTTTCCATTCCTTTTAGGGAAACGTTGTCATCTGCTGATATTGATACATCAATTAGAAAGCATTTTTTCCTTCATAATCTTTGACAACTATATCTGGTCTATTTGCCTTAATTTCTCTATCTGTGTGTATTGGCATATCCCAGAGTATGGTTGCTTTCTCGTTTTCTGTGACCTTTTCTGGCTTGTGTTTATACCATCTTTTTTCTGTTGTTATTCCATAGTGTTGTCATAGCTTCCAGTATATATAGGTCCCAGCTCTGTCGTGTCTGTGAATATATTCCTTCTTAGCCAGGATTGGGCAGCCAGAGATAATATGATTTATTGTTTCTTGTCCATCTCCACATATTCTACAGTTACTTGTTATGTTTCTTTTCATTATATGTTTTATTATTATTATTATTATTTGCGTTATGAATGATTGAAATAAATCAATATAAAAAGCGTTCTAACAATTTTAGGGTTTATGTATGCAGCTAACCTCACACATATGGCTTCTTTTGGAAACGAAGGAAGTAATGTATGTTTTTACATGCCCCAGCTCAAAAGCACGCAGGCATTTTGGATATTAATAATAGTAATATATGTTATTAAAACAAACATCATTTAAACAAAACTTATTTTAATTCTAAATTTAAAGAATTCGTAGATAAAAGCTCCTGTCAAAAACAAGGAGGTTGCTTGTGTCATTCATTTAAATTTAGGGTTTTATGTGTATAGAAATCCGTCTTAGTATCAAATAAAAAAAAACTGTTTTCATACATACCCCTACTCACAGAATATGGGTATGTGCGCATGTATCTGTATGTATATGTACATCTACATCTACATTCGTATATGTATCTGTTAATATGTTTCTCCATCTCTCTCACTCGATATATATATATATATATATATATATATATATATATATATATATATATATATATATATATATATATATATATATATATATATATATATATATATATATATATATATATGTATATATATATGCACATAAAGTACTCGGGGAGACACGCGTGTGCGTTTGTTTGTGTGCATGTGTCTGCCCATGTGTCTTTCTGGGCTTTTGCATTAAAAGGAGCATTCTTCTCACAATCTAAACTTATCTTCGAGAAAGATCTCAGCTGCCAGAAGTAAAATTCTTTCCATGTTCAGAACAACGAAATACGCTTAATGTTTTGTCATTTCTGATAGATTAGCAATTAGATGTGGATTAGATTTCAATTTTTATAGTTTTAACTTTGGTAGCTATATTACTTTTTCTTCGTATACACCAATTTTAGGCGTATCTTAACCTAATCTCCTTCGTTTTTATGGATATTTCATCCATCTATGACTGACATTAAAAATTCACTGGCCTCATTACATTCGGTTGCACTGTTTGGTATATCTCACATAAATTTTACTTATTTCTATTGCCCACTGTCTCTTTACCTGTGGTTATATATACATACACACATATATAAATATATATGTATACATATACATACACACATGCATATATATATATATATATATATATATATATATATATATATATATATATGCACAAATACACATAGATATATCGACGCTAATACCTACATATGCACATAGATAAATATATATATATATATATATATATATATATATATATATATATATATATATATATATATATATATATTTATATATACATACATATAGGTATATATACATATAGGTACATATATCCATATATATATATATATATATATATATATATATATATATATATATATATATATATATATATATATATATATATATATATATATATATATATATATATCCATATATATATATATATATGTATATATATATATATATATATATATATATGATTATACATACATTTAAATATATATGAATGTGTGCTTATGTATGTGTGTGTGCGTTTATGTAATCCCTCCCACTTTCTTGTCATGCCGACTACTAAATATCTATTTATGTTATGTATATTTACGCATATATAATTATATACATATTAGCATCTACATAAATGTACATATGCTTGTATGTGTGTAAATATGTATATATATATATATACATATAAATATGTACATGCGTGTACATATATATATATATATGAGAGTGAGTGTATGTATGTATATGTATGAACATATATGTAGATATATACATAAATTTAGCTATACTACGATAAAATTTATTTGTTTTTATTTTGTTTATATATATATATATATATATATATATATATATATATATATATTTAGATATATATATACAGAGAGAGAGAGAGAGAGAAAGAGAGAGATGGAGATAGTGAGAAAGAGAGATGGAGGGAGTGAGATCTAGAGATATATTGTTATTTTGCTGAACCCCTCACAATTTTTATCTTCAACTTATCAGATTCTAATACGACTGGCATTTTAGTGAATCCGAATGTATGCTGCGTTTGGTATATAATTATTCATGTTTGTCTTATTTTCCTGTTTCCCTTTTACCCCTTCCTTAATTTTTTTTTCAGAACTATACTAACATTCATTAAAGCTGCTTCGCATTCTTCGTCGATTTCTCAATCTATTTCTCTGGGGACATTTATTTATTTTTATCGCGCCATATCTATAGATTTGAGTGACAAGGTGACACCACCTGAGATGCAATAATCCCTTTTTAACCCGTGGTTGGATAAGAGACAGCTGTGGTAATTGAAATAAAATCCATTCATGTAGAATTGCTCAAAAGCGGTAACTTCTATTTGTATATGTTCACGTATTGTATAATATGCATACTTCACATTTAAATACTTTAAACTTTGTGTTTTTAGTTATGCATTACAGATTCATATCTTCTCCAGAGAGAACTTACGTGTTATAAACACTGCACGTGTAACCAGCATAGTTTAAGTACTCATATATTGATATCGATAAAGCAAAAGAAACTCACCGTCAGGCATATCTATATGTGCAAACACACACATGCACGTATTGCATGCATATATATATATATATATATATATATATATATATATATATATATATATATATATATAGAGAGAGAGAGAGAGAGAGAGAGATGGATAGATTGATAGAGACATACATACATACATACACACACGCATCTCCCAGCACATAACTACACACACACACACACACACACACACACACACACACACACACGCATATATATATATATATATATATATATATATATATATATATATATATATATATATATATATATATATATATACATATATTGAGTTGTCCACTGTAGAGGAGGCACCAATATTTCGATGCACCATTCCATATTCATTTTCTACTTCTCAGGTGAATTCTCTTTAAGAAAGAATGGTCGCGAACTTTCAATGCTATGGTTTATTCTACATTTTCAGCTGTGATATTTTACGTAAAATTGTTTAATTTTTGAATTCTTTAGAAGAGTGGGGAGGCGTTGTATTGTGCTAAGTCCTAGCACTTTGGTAAAGTGTTTGCTTTGGAACCACATGAAATCCGGATTCTGTCCTTCAGCGTGAAACCTCGGGTTATTGCGCACTGCTATATTTTCGGGCTGACAGGCTTCTTTCATAAACTGAAAGAAGCCTATCATAAATGTGTGTGTGTGTTTGTGATTGTCCCTTACCACCGCTTAGCAACCAGTGTTAGTGCGTTTACATCCAGGTAACTTAGCGGTTCGATAGAAGATTCAGATACAATGAGTGCCAGGCTGAAAACAAATGATTACTGAGATAAATTAGTTCCGCTACATATCTTAAAGGCGATTCTATAGCATGGCGGTAGACTCCTGTGTGAATCAAATAAAAAATTAAGATGTTTTCCTGTCTGCAATGCAAACATTCTTAAGTCTATATTTTCTTTCATTCCATTTTTTAATTTTTTATAAAGAAACAATTACATACGTCTCTACAATGACTGCATAATTTTGTTCTTTTTGTTTATATAACGTAATAATTCAGTTTGAATTTCTAGTATGGAGACGGAAGTTTAAATTTAACGAAAACGAGTATAATGTTCTATGCGAAGAGGAGAATTCATTACTCAGTGTTATAGAGTACATAATGAGCCGACAGGAAAGCTTTGTAAACCACACAATGCGGTGTCTGAGATATTCGTGCGTGGATTTAAGGAGGATCATATTCCGTACCTAAGTGGGTATGAACAAAACATGAAAACAAAATTAATCATCAATCAATAATTTATTCATTTGTTTTCGTAATTTTCTAATTTGGGCCATTGCTGATAAAAGAAGACCATTAAAGGCCGCTTAGTGCCGGAAAATTTGAGCTATTGATGTTCTTCATTTTGGCTTAGTTCCACGTTGACTAGTTTTCTGTCCTAATAAATTTTAAATCTTCGCATTAGTCTCCATTTTACATCAATTTATGATTAAGTTTTCACATTTCTTTTAGTATTTTGAAAATGTTTCTTGGGTTTCATTTTGTCTTAAATCATTTTCTTGATCAGTAGTTGGGTTCCAGTTCGGCATCTGCATTATACACACCCACGAGCACACACATACAAACCTACACATACACGTACAATAACACGTACAACAGTTCATACATGTATACATAAATAGATACATATATATATATATATATATATATATATATATATATATATATATATATATAATATTTCGTTTTTGTATTCGGTTTGCGAGATTATTTATGTGAATTCGTATATTTAAGCATATTATATTGTGTTTGGGGAGAGCCATTCTCTTTAGGTGCCTTATTACTTAACACATCCACCTTGTCGATTTCCACTCATTTAGTTTTAATTTTCTAGAAAAAATAACTAAATGAGTGGAAATCGAACTGGCCAGTATGTTAAGTAATAAGGCACTAAAAGAGAATGACTCTTCCCAGACACAATATATATATGCATAATTATATATATATATATATATATATATATATATATATATATATATATATATATATATATATATATATATATATATATATATATATTGAATTACGGAAAAATATGGATAAGTACTGTTTTTTACTTTGCTAAAGATTTTCTACTATTTAAAAATATGTATTCTTGTTTTTTTATATTATTCATTTGGTTCTTTATAGATTATTTTTAATAGATAACTTATTTAACACTAAATTATTTAGAAGTTATAGTTTCATTTCAACATAATATTAGAACTTCGATTTGAAGAGTGTTGATATATTTTTGATTATTTTTGATTAATAATATTTGATTAATAATTAATCTTTATTGTTTATAATATCGTTAAATATTTTTTTTTAATTAAAACTTTGTATATATATATATTTTTTTTTTAATTTTTTTTTTTATTTATGTGTTTCAGCCAAGTGGCTGCGGTCTTCCTAATTTTTTCATTCATAATTATTCCATTCATAATTTTTTCATTCACATTTTTATTATAACGTTTGTAGAAATAAATAATCTTGTAGTTTTCTATTATTCAATTGATTTTTAATTATAATTAAATAAACGTCTTTAGCTTTAAATAGTATAGCTTTAACTATTACACCGGTTAAATATGTACTAATTTTATCTTCATTATTATTTTAAACTTAAACTTCGTTCAAATTGTACTTAAAACAATGATAATTTAAACAATGATAATTTATGTAAGATGTTTTTTGTATATAATATACATGTTATGAAGGGATGATTATTGAATTGTTATTATTTTGATATTATGATATTTTTAATAATTTTTCTATCTTTATATAATAAGTATTTCATATTAATTCATTTGGTACTTATTGTTGGTTGAGATAGATATATATATATCTAATTATTGTTCTACTTAAGATCTGACAATTAGCTATATTTTTGAATAGAATTTATTTTCGATAATTTCAATTGATTTTAATCGATTTAAATATCCTTTCTATTTGAAAATTAGTTATGAAACACGTGTAATCCTTTTTATTATATTTATCTTATGATATTTACATTACTTTATATTATACTCATTCATTGTGCTTTTAATTATTAATTTTTCTATATGTGATAGTAGATTTTCATCGATGAGTTCTTGAAACTTGGTTATTTTCCCTAAAACTATATATATATATATATATATATATATATATATATATATATATATATATATATATATATATGTATGTATATATATATATATATATATATATATATATATATATATATATATATATATATATATATATATATATATATATATATATATATATTACAAAATATCAAACTGAGGAAAAGAAATCATTCAAAGGGGCAAAGGGCTGTGGTAAGCATCCAGTTCACTGGTACATCAGTTGGATACCATACAAATATGGGTATTATGCAATTATGAAGATAAATTAAATAGAGAGATAGAATCAAATTCAACTTTGTATATATATATATAACTCTTTAACTCTTTAACTTGTTTCAGTCATTTGACTGCGGCCATGCTGGAGCACCGCCTTTAGTCGAGCAAATCGACCCCGGGACTTATTCTTTGTAAGCCTAGTACTTATTCTATCGGTCTCTTTTGCCGAACCACTAAGTGATGGGGACATAAACACACCAGCATCGTTTGTCAAGCAATGCTAGGGGGACAAACACAGACACAGAAACACACACACACATATACATATATACATATATACGACGGGCTTCTTTCAGTTTCCGTCTACCAAATCCACTCACAAGGCTTTGGTCGGCCCGAGGCTATAGTAGAAAACACTTGCCCAAGGTGCCACGCAGTGGGACTGAACCCGGAACCATGTGGTTGGTAAGCAAGCTACTTACCACACAGCCACTCCTGCGCCTATATATATATATATATATATATATATATATATATATATATATATCCAAGAGTAAAAGTATGGAGTAGATAAAATCCGAGCTATACATGTTTCATAGACACCGGAACCTCGGAAGTGGTAAATATCCACGCGAGGTAATACTAATATGTTTGCGTATGTAGGTGTCTGTGTGTGTGTGGATAGATTGCTAGACGGAAGATAAATAAGAGTGCATTTTGCACTACAAAAACCAACGTGACATTTTCCTGATATCTGCTTCAGCATAGTTTGTTCTAATTGAATATCCACGTTTACATGGAGTATTAACGCTCGGTATTCATACTGACTCTGTCGCATATATACAAATTCTTTACCATTGACGTGAAGATTCAACAAGCTAGAGACATGATTCTAGCGACAGGCGAGCGAGCGGTGATGTGGTAGCTCGTTCACTGCAAATGACTTCTGCATAAGTAACGCTCGACAGTCTTCGCTTCGATAACGTCCGTTGGAGATAGCTGCCAAGTGATCTCATCAAAATCTGTCAACGTTTCCTCGAACGCTGCAACGATGAAGTGAAGCTCTTTTGGGAGAGGATATTCACTGGAAATGAGCCAGAATCCTTAAGTCAGAGTATGGAATCATAATATCCGAAACAGCTAGCGATGACGAAATTCAAGTCAACCTTCCGCAGTAAAAGTGATGCAAACTGTTTTTGTTAGGACACGAATGTGCCACTACTGAAGCATTACCTGAAAAACAAGTCTACAGTCACCATTGTAGTCTACAAAGAAGGGCTGGCCAAGAAATAGAAACAAGCAATTCCCAAGAAACCCCGAGGCCTATAATCGAGCAAAGTTTTAATGACGCATGACAATGCACCCGAAAATATGGCATTCCACACAATTGAACTCATAGAAAATTTCGGTTTGAATTTCGTGGAACACCCTATATACAGATAAGATCTTTTCTCTTCCGATTATATGAAGGAAGTACTTTACGACGTCCCCGCTTTGCTACGGATGAAGCAGTGCATAAATGGTAGCGCCACTAGCCGAAAGGTTTCTTCGACGGTATTAGCAAGCTTTTGGTTCACTGTAAAGGAGCATCGAACACAAAGGAAATTAAGACAAAATGATGTAAAAATTTTGAATAACACTCGTATGCGTTCCTGCATGAATCTCTCCCTCTCTCTCTCTCTCTCTCTCTGTACCTCTCTCTCTCTCTTTGTACCTCTCTCTCTCTCTCACTATATATATATATATATATATATATATACACACACACACACACACACACACACACACACACACACACACACACACACACACATATATATATATATATATATATATATATATATATATATATATATATGTATATATCCACACAGGGTCACCCAAAAGTGAGTTTACTGTTATTCAACTATCTCTTTCGCATTCTTATATTAGCAGCTTATATCTTACAAGAAAAATGAGACGATTATTCTATGCCTATTTAATTAATTATACGATAGAAATCTAAATGTAATAAAATGTTTAAAAAGATATTCAAAGTGCCTATATGATTACTGTAAAGCAACTTTTGAGTCACTCTGTATATATCTATATATATCTATATATATATATATATATATATATATATATATATAAATTACTAGGACTGTATATATACGATGACAGAGTGAGATAGAGAGCGACAGAAATGAGCAAAGGAGAGATCTTTGCACTTATTTCTCCATTTCTCAAATTCTTTTGGATTTTGCCTCAACGTATGTATTTCTTTTGCGCTATAATATGTATAAATGCATACATTTGCTCTTTTTACTTTGAAGTTGTTTTATCATTTTTATCGAACCGAAGTCACCTTGAGAATCCTTGATATATGCATTCTCTCTCTGTCAACCCTCAATAGTGGCAATGAGTTGAAGCCATTAATTGCAATTTTAGTTTACAATTTATGGCTCGTGGCTTCTTTTACCTTGTATTTCGTAATGTTTTAGAGTTTTCAGAGGTAACTATGATCGTAACACTTGCTGTGTTACTACATATATTATGCGTTGAAATTTTTATATATCTGTATTATGATAAATGTATATATTCCATATTTCTGACTGTGAGCTTGGATTTCTATAGATGTTAGTGTGCTTCGCTGAGTTACATGTCATTTATTATTATTATTTTTTCTTAACGTCGCAGGAAAACCTGTTGATATTTGACTGTGATACATTTCTCCTGCGGTGAAACTTTCACGTATTGAAGTACCACATAATGCCCAGCTACCTATAACAATTATTTATATTTTTTTCGGGCATTTCTTGACTTCAATAATAATATTCTACTACGTACTTTTTTTATACTTCTTTATGTTGCTACTTTTTTTCAGATTGTCTTTTGTCCGAAACTAAATCCCTATTAAGTGATTTAAGAAACTTGAAGGAAGTGAGCATCTAATTTGTTGCGGAGGTGGAGTAAGATTTGAGACACAAAGTTCAATAAGAATCAAAACTGATATTAAATTTGACATTTCTTATATTTTCCTTTCCTTATATTGATGCTAAGTTAAACACTAACGCAGAAAGACAAACTGACATACATACATACATACACACATACATACATACATACATACATACATACATACATACATACAGACGTATATTTGTATTTATGCATGCATGTATGAATATATGTATGTGTGTATACATATATGCAATAAAAAAAATATAAAATTAGTAAAAAGATGAAAGCCATGCATCATTAAAATATCATTTATGACAAGAACTTTGTACTCTGATATTCTTCGGTTAAAAGGGAGTGAAAGACAGAAGAAAACGATCCAGATGCATAGAGCAAGAGAATGGAGAGAGGGAGAACGAGACGGAGAGAGATAGGGAAAGAGAGAGCAACAACAACAAGAAATAAAGAGTAAAGGAAAAGGAGTGTTAGGAGAAAAATAAAACGAACGCTTTATTTAGGGTAAATACTGTTTGGTGTTGAAATTCGTGTTTAACTTTTAGCAATATGTTTGAAAAAAGGCGCGTTGGTGGATTACAATATATATTTATTAAACTTTTATCCAATAATGTCTTGTTATTCCTGTATCTTTGTTTCGTTTATGCCTATTCTCCAGTTTAACGCGATTTATAGTTTAGTTGACGATTAAATACCTTCACATGTTTAGGTTACTTTACGTAGAATGGTTTAAAACTTTGTTCTATTCACACTTCCATACATAAAACTAAAATACATTTTATATTTTTTATTGCGTAAATACCTTGCTTTCACACTATTAAAAGAGCGCTTGTGGGTATACTTATATAAGTGTGTGTGTTTGTGTGTGTGTGTATGTATATATGTACACGTACAGCATCCACTCACCCAGATCACAGATACATTTTTACATATATAACAATAATAAAATACTAAAACGTATGTTTGGACGCCTATGTAGCTGTTGTGGTAGTATATTGTATATTGCATATGCAGGTTATACTTTTCTACTGTTATAGAACAGATGGATGCATATATACATATGTACATATGTATGTATTTATAGGTATTTACGCAGTCACACACACATGTACGTATATATATATATATATACATATATATATATATATATATATATATATATATATATATATATATATATATATATATATATATATATATATGTATATGTATATATGTATATATATATATATATATATATATATATATATATATATATATATATATATATATATATATATATATATATATATATATATATATATATATATATATATATATGTATGTATGTATGTATGTATGTATGTATATATATTCCTAAACAATGATGTGTTAAATGTGTTATAGGAGAAATACTATGAAAATTTCAAAGGAAAATATGCGGAAACGAGTAATGACAATGGAAAAAGACAAAACAGTGTAGATTTATTCGAAAGAATAAATGTACGTAAAAGGGAAATATATTAGGTTGTAGCTAGGAGACAACAGCACAACTAATTAAATTATTAAATATGATGGACAATGAAAAGGGGTGGGGGATATCACAGAATTCAATCAAGAACTGTTCTTTTTTTATTTTGAAAAATTTCTCATAAGAAAACAAAAATAATTGTATAAATGTCCTAGAAATACACTGAATCAATTTGTAGGAAAGCTTTGGCGGGAGTATGAAAAAGTACCGTTTTTTTCATTTATGTTTATACTCACGCAAACAAACACGTACACATACACGCATACACACCCGCACGCACGCGCATAGATGCAGTCACGCACGCATACACGTTACGCGTGCAGACATTATGTTTGTTTATATACTTTCATGCATATCTGTGTGTAATTACATACACACTAACACACTTACACACACACACACACACACATATATATATACAGAGAGAGAGTATACATACATGCACATATACATTTGCACACACACACACACACACACACACACACATATATATGTCTGTGTACGTGTCCGCGTGTTTGTTCGTGTGTGTGTTTGTGTGTGTGTGTGTGTGTGTGTGTAGGTATAAGTACATGTATATTGACATATGTGTCTATATGTATATATAATCAACGAT
>NC_142934.1:94921078-94931078 GCF_046866305.1 Octopus bimaculoides | reverse complement strand
TCCTTCATTTATGGGTGCATATGTATATGCGTATGTAAATATATATATATATATATATATATATATATATATATATATATACGTGTATGTGTGTGTTTGTGCATGAGTGTACGTATTTATGTATGTATTTATGTTATGTGTAGTATGCATGTATGTATGTATGTATGTATGTATGTAGGTAGGTAGGTAGGTATGTACGTGTGTATGTATGTATGTATGGACGCTGCCTTTAACTCTGTATTGCGTATCACTGTTTTCTTAAAATGTTCAATGTCTTGGTTTTCTTGATGTGCTTTAATATTATTTCTAAGTATCGTAATCTGTGATATGAAGGCAATTTCATCGATATGTCACGCGATTAATTAAAGATTAACCAAGAGATTATGATAACTGGAACGAATTTACAGATTGCATTTAAAGGTAAAAATAATCTTCCAATTACCACCACTCAATCTAATCTTTTCAATCTGCCTATATATACACTGGCCAAAATAAGTTTAAGACCGTTGATGACAGTTCTACTCCTTCATGAAATTATTTTCAACAAAACTGTATAAAATTATTTTACTTTTTACAGTTTATGTAGAATTACAATTTGAATAATTCTTATGCGCAATTAATTCAAGTAATTAAAACTTGTCAACAAATAAGTGTAAGACAGTACCAACGTTATTTTGTATAAATTGAAACTTTACGGCACAAATGATCAACAAAATACAATTCATTACTAGTATCTAGTTTCATAGCCATTATTTTCAATTACGGCTTTACAACGGCGGGACAAGTAGTTCGACAAATGAGCTCAAAAAAAACAAAAAAACACTTGGAATGTTCTGTCGTATTTCCTCAATAAAATTATGTAATTGGGACAAATCTGTTGTTGTTGTTTTTTTTTTGTATGGACTCTTGTAGAAACATAATTTCATATATTTTCTATCGGATTCAAATCTGGGCTCTGCAAAGTTCACTCAATAACCCCTATATTATTGCGCTCAAAATATTGCAAAACTTTCCTAGCCTTATGAACGGGGCTCCTGGAAAATAGATCCCGGTGACATCAGATTATTTAAATATGGCAGCACATTTTCTATTACTAACTGCAGATAGCCTAGCCTACACCGTTCAGTTTGCCAATTGGACCAACACCTAAGCTGGGATGCATGCTGAACGCGGCCTACGCCATTGGCTCCCCTCCCGCTTGCGGCGTTTCCTTGACACACTTAGGATGGAATTCTTCAGTTTAGACGGCGTCTAACATAAGTCTTTCTGTCTGATCCAAAGATGCAGAAGCGAGATTTGTCGCTCCAAAAACGCCTTTGTCAATCTTCGGCCGTTCATTCAATATAGGCTTTTAGAAAACTTGATCCGCATCTGCCGGTTCGTCTCAGAAATGATCGGCTTCTTTCGAGTGATGCGGCCGAACAATTCAAATTCTTTTAGGCGGCTTCTGACAGTTTCTGGTCTCAAGCTGACGTCAGTTTCCGCAGATAACAGTTTGCAAATGTTCACTGATTTTAGCACTCGGTTACCTTCAGAGAATCTATGAATTCGCCGATCCATCTGTACTGTTGTTTTTCTCGAAGCGCCCGTTCTTTGCCTATCTTTGTATTGGCCAATTGCTTGGTAAAACTTCCATATTCGAATACAAGCCGTTTTCCTGCATCCTAATTGGTTGCTAATGTTCATGAAGGACACATTTTGCTGATGATGCATAACCTTTGACCTAGCATGTGGGCGTTTGATATTTTTTATTATTTCTGATGAAATGTTGATTAAAATACACCTTTTACGGTACAAACAGTCAGATAGTTTTTCTATTAGTACACATGTCACCTATTTGAGATGTAAACTGATCCAAGAACAGAAACCCCCATAATGACAGGATGTAAAGTGTCATAATACTTTTTTTTTTCTTGAGAGGAACTTTCTAGGAAGTTAGCATTTATTACATATAATATTTATGATAATCAAATCTACATACAATCCTTTATCTAATTGAAATTAAAACTGCTGCTATAAACACGTTCGTGTGCCTCTGTGCGAAATCCTCTTACAATCATTACTAAAATCATATTTATTAAATTATTGAATGTAACTGACATAGTCTTTACACCGTGTTTTTACTATAGATTTTGCCACTGACCAATATAAAATGTTTTCTAATATTTTCAAGCGCAAGGCTCACACCCTGGTATCCTGACGTTGGGGCACCAATAAATATTCATTGTTATTAGAAGAGGGGTTTTGATTATTAATCGTAGCAATTTAGTGATTATCATGGCGGTATTACAGTTACTGTTGGTATTGAATTGAATGGTAGATTTGCTATTATGGATTCGCGATCGTATATACGCAGATCTTATATTCTTGAAACCTTTAAATTAGCTGAGTAATTTCGTAATCTCATATATTTTTTTTTTCTATGAGGGAAAGTATATTTTGAATACACATTTAAACAATTTCTGAAACATTACTGCACCGGTATGTATGTTAATTGCTAAACTGATGAGACATACACGTTGCTATGGATTGCCTACTACTCACAGGGATTAAATTCCCTCTTAGTTCAATTAGATCTCATTAACAATAAAAGTAAATTAATGAGTGATGTTGCTGATTACATCATTGAATTGTTCGAACTTAAGCTATGCATTGGAGCAGAGTGGAGGAAACAATTTCATCTTCAAGTGGTTGGGTTTCTTAAATAACATATGTTTGGTAAGTCAGCAACGGCGTTTCTTATTAGGATTATCTCATAAAGACATTAATAATACATCTAAGAATACAAAGAAATGCACTAATCCGACCGAATACTGTTAGAAAGTAGAGGTTTGAGTTACCTGTCGTAAAAGTCATATAAATTTTGACTTTGTACAATAACTGATATATGGAGTGATGTAAAACGGCAAACTGGTAGAGTCGTTATATATGGTGTGACGTAAAGCTGGTAGAATCGTTATATATCGTGGGAAGTAAAGCGGGGAGCTGGTGGAATCGTTATATATGGTGTAACGTAAAGCTGCGAGCTGGTAGAATTGTTATATATAGTGTGACGTAAAGCGCTGTGCTGGAAGAATTGTTATATATAGTGTGACGTAAAGCGCTGAGCTGGTGGAATCGTTATATATGGTGTGACGTAAAACGGGGAGCTGGTGGAACCGTTATATATGATGTGACGCAAAGCGGTGAGCTGGTAGAATTGGTATATATGGTGTGACATAAAACTGCGAGCTGGTAGAACCGATATATATGGTGTGACGTAAAGCGGTGAGCTGGTGGAATCGTTATATATGGTGTGACATAAAGCTGCGAGCTGGTAGAACCGTTATATATGGTGTGACGTAAAGCGGTGAGCTGGTAGAACCGTTATCACGCGGGAGAAAAGGCTTATTATCAACTGAGTTCAAATTCTGTTGTGGTCGACATTGCCTTTCATTCTTTCAGGGTCGATAGATCAAATACTCATTGAGCACTGGCCTCGATGTAATCTACTTAGTACCTCCATCGAAAATGCTGGCCTTTTGACAATCTGCTAGATCAAAATTTGGTGTGATAACGAGTGGGACTGTAAAGCTCATTTTAATTTCAAATATGAATGCTTTCTGAAGATGAAGAAAATTCTGTGGAATTGCAATAAAATGGAAACTCTCTGAAATTGCCTTTCCGATATGATGACATATAATAATATTATTAAATCCGTTACAAGGCATTCAACGTATTTCAAATATTTATGAAGAAAAACAGACAAAAATGAAATTGGCCTCAAAGTATACGCTTAGAAACATGAAGGCATACACTAGCACATATGATATATATATATATATATATATATATATATATATATATATATATATATATATATATATATATATGTATATATATATATATATATATATATATATATATATATATATATATATATATATATATATATATATATATATATATATATAAATGTATGTATGTATGTATGTACACACAAACTCACAAACACACTTACACACATATACAGTTTATTTTCTGCTACATAGACCAAAAGCAGCAAATAACGTTTGAAATAAATGAAATTCTTATTAAAGAATTGTTTGTTGCGGTACTCTCTTCCCTTTAACTTTTCACATTGGGAAACTAAAAAAGGAAGTGATTATTAAAATCCGTTGAGGAAAATAAAGCGGTCGTTTGTTATTGCATACAATGTTTTGTTGTTGTAGATTCGTTATTGCCAGATTCCTATTATGTTGGAATATGAGTTCTTGTTAGCTTGGTAAAAAAAGACAGAGAATAATTAAACTTTTAATGTAATATCGTGTGGTATAAGGACAGGGTCTGTGAAATTCACATGATGTTATAAACGAAGACAGAAACATACAGACACATGCGTATATGCAAAAACACATAGCTGTATGCCCTGCGTTTCTGACTCCGAATGTACAAATACATACATATGTATATATGTGTGTATGCATTTATATATGTATGTATATATATATATATATATATATATATATGTGTGTGTGTGTGTGTGTGTGTGTGTGTGTGTATGTATATATATATATATATATATATATATATATATATATATACATATAGATAGATAGATAGATAGATGTACATATATGTATATATGTACACAAACGCACACACACATATATATATATATATAGAGAAATATATATATATATATATATATATATATATATATATATATATATATATATATATATATATATATATATATATATATGTATATATATATATATATATATATATATATATATATATATATATATATATATATATGCATATACATAATCTTGTGTATTTATAATTGTGTGTGGTGCGTGTATGTGTGTGATGGCGCACGCGCGTGTAATGAAAAGTGGTGCCGCTCGTTCAAAGATAGCCGATTGAGAAATTGGCAATGAAACATACGCAAAATAATATTAATCATGCAAAGAATTCTCGAAAAAGAACCAGTCAAAAAACGGCCAAACTAAATAGACATACACCATAAAATAAAATAGCACAGAATCCGAATAAACGAATAAAACTGCGATGCAGGGCGAAACAAAAACAATGTAGAAATCGACATACCGAACGTGTAAAATAAAAAGCAAAACAAATATGGTACTCAACGATTAAAGAATATTTGGACAAAAATATCCATGTTAGAGGTTAAATATTTTATGAAGCTATTACATTTTATGCACGTTTTATGTTATCGTTTGGGAAGACAATTCAAAGATTACGGTAAAATATCTCCAAACATTCTGATGAGGTTGAATAATGTTATATAGGTTAGTGAAATATTGAATTTTATAGACAG
This sequence comes from Octopus bimaculoides, assembly GCF_046866305.1. NCBI lineage: Eukaryota > Metazoa > Mollusca > Cephalopoda > Octopoda > Octopodidae > Octopus > Octopus bimaculoides. The sequence continues at coordinate 94,925,752 of NC_142934.1, read as the reverse complement.
ACATAGGTAAAGAGAAAGTCAGATAACGACACTGTATATATAGGTGTGTGTATTTGTGTTATTAAATGTCCGTCTATTTTTTTTTTAGTATATAATTATATGAATGTGAGTGAGTATGCGTGTTTTTGCGTGTTTATTTATGCCTTCGCACACTGTTACTCCGTCGGTTAGGTCGACAAGAGCCCAGGACGATCTGATCAACGCAACTGCTAGCTCGAGAAATTAACGTGCAGGTGGCTGGACACTCCATGGACACGCGTCCCCTCAAAGTGTTTTTCGTGCATATTCAGCGCGACACAGAATGCGTTAAAGCTGGCCCTTTGAAATACAAGTACCAATCATTTTGTCAGCTGAATGGACTAGAGCAACATGAAGGGAAATGCCTTGCTGAAATACACAACGCTCGGCCATGATTCGAACTTACGATCTTACGATCGTGATCTGAATAAACTGTTCACTGAGCCACACGCCTACCCAATAAATTAACACACGAGCACACTCTTATAGACAGACATGCATACACGCGCGCGCGGGCACACACACATACACACACACACGTAAATGTGAAACATAGGCAATAACAGAAAGTGAAGGAACGAGAGAACGAATTTGATAGAAACAGTGTCCCCAATATCAGAATTCTTATTTCTTTACTGCCCACAAGGGGCTACACACAGAGGGGACAAACAAGGACAGACAAACGGATTAAGTCGGTTATATCGACCCCAGTGCGTAACTGGTACTTATTTCATCGACCCCGAAAGGATGAAAGGCAAAGTCGACCTCAGCGGAATTTGAACTCAGAACGTAGCGGCAGACGAAATACCGCTAAGCATTTCACCCAGCGTGCTAACGTTTCTGCCAGCTCCCCCGCCTAAATATCAGAATTCTGTGCGGTACAATATCATATTCTGTGTGGTACAATATCATATTCTGTGCGGTACAATATCATATTCTGTGCGTTACAGACAGTTCTCTTTGTTTCTCGATGATTCCTACTGTGTGAAATCATATACTCGACGTATCTATGGGTGCCCCGTTGAACCAGATTCTCCTAAGATCGTCGAATTGTATCTAAGTGAACGGTTCCCCTACAAAGGAGAACTTCCAATCATATGAAGGCCAAACCATGGATGCGTTCAGGAAGAGACATTTAGAAAGCTTTAAATATATTATCCTAACTATAAATGTTATAAAGCATTTTCAGATATATTAATTTCTATGATACTCTTCCAGACAGGCAAAAGGTACTCCCGACTAAGATCAGAACTTGGAAACTCTTTATATGCAACCAAAAACCAGCAGCTCTAAATGCAAGCCCAGCCGAATGCATTAGCAGAGTGTCTGAGTATTCAACAGACAAATATCTTGAAGATTGTCGTTCCACCTTAGACTAAGTCCTTAGAATTGAGTTGCTTTACTGATTAGTCAATGTTCATGATGTTTCCTAACATGAAGCAAGTTAGAAAAAGAAGAGAATTCGGTTTTAATCTACGAGTTGATCTCGTCTCATCGGAAAGGAAACACAAATTAGGTAGGTTAACAAAATCGGTGACTTTACCCTATAGAAATAACACGTCGTGTTTTTCTAAGCGAACATATATACACACATTCATCCGTCCATTCATACATGCATTCATATATACACACACATACGCGCGCGCACACACACACACACACACGCACGCATATATATATACACAAACACACATCACGTGATAGATTTTATCAAACTACTTCATTCTGTGAGTGTATCTCGGCAAAGATAGATGTTGTGTCTTGCCGCTCAAAGTCACGAATATTTCAAGACGTTAGTGCTTTTGTGTGGCTGTGTGAGTTAAATTTTGGCTCTCATTTCCAGCAATTGTAGGAGCTATTTTGCACCCTTATTTATTAACTCCCAATCACATGATTCCGGGTTCAGTTCCACTGCTTTGCACCTTGGGCATGTGTCTTCTGCTATAACCTCGGGCTGACTATAGCCTTGTGAGTGGATTTGGTGGGTGGAAACTGATAGACGCCAGTCGTATATATGTATATATATGTATATGTTAGTGTGTCTGTGTTTGTCACCCCACCATCGCTTGACAACCGATGTTGGCGTGGTTACGTCCCCGTAAAGAGACCGATAGAGTTAGTACTGGGCTCAGAAAGCATAAATCCCGAGGTCGATTTCTTCAACTACAAGCGGATATCTAGCATGGCCGCTGTCAAATGACTGAAACAAGTAAAAGAATAAAAGAATATATGTATATGTGTATATATAAATATATACATATTTACGTATATATATGTATATGTGTGTGTGCGCGCGCGTGCGTATATATATATATATATATATATATATATACGCCAAAATATTCAAAGAGAGTGGATACATAATTAGATTCAGTCAAAGTGGAGCACTATGATCGATCTGTAATACGGTTCAAGGCGTTTTTACTAAATGTGCTTGGCTAAGGACGGTTCAATAATATAATGCTGTAAATGAAGGCTGATTCAAGTTTGTAATCCGCTGAAATAGTTTACATTAAAAGCCATAAATTCGATGCACTGTGTAGTAAAATGTATTCCCTGTGGTCACATTTCCTTCCCACCAAATACAAGACAAATGTTTCTCTTGAATTCTCTACATCACTACCCATATCTTGGTGCATTACTCCATCATTATACATCTCTTGCTTTCTCACACTATCCATTTCACATTCAATAGAATCAAATCGAATCCTCAAACCAACAAGTCTAACAGATAATCACCAGTATCAAAGATTAATCGAAGCAATTAAATCCAATACTAATTTGTCCTGCCTGTCATTACGTTTAACCATTGATCTCTAACTAGTACAACAACGCAAGGCAATAAGTACTTAAATACGGGATGTATTTTCTCTAAATCAATGCAGACAGAAATTGTTTTATTGTATATTGTGAACAGTGAACCACATCGCATCGCAAGTTACAGATTGTCAATATGGCAGCATTAGACGCTGCACTTCAGTCAGTCAGGTATATTCCGTGGAAATGAATATAAAAAAATTATATGTTACAAATAAAACCTGTCTGGTATATGTTTCAAGGTGTTCTGCACGCACGCAAACACACACATACACGCGCGCACATACACACACACACACACAAGCACAGACTATTGAACATACATACATACGTGCTGATGTATATATATATATATGTAAATAATTCGATTCGGTCAGGTCACTTTTAGGTCACTTGACCGTTTAAGAGGATTCGAACAACATCCTACTGCTGTCATACCACTCACGCATTTTTATTAGTCTTTCTCTTCTTCTTCTTCTTCTTCTCCTCCTCCTCCTCCTCCTCCTCCTTCTTCTTCTTCTTCTTCTTCTTCTTCTTCTTCTTCTTCTTCTTCTTCTTCTTCTTCTTCTTCTTCTTCTTCTTCTTCTTCTTCTTCTTCTCAGCCCCTCCTTCTTCGGCTGCTACTGCTGTTTGAATAATCAAAACCAAGAATTCATATCCAAAATTCTTTTAGGACTGCTACTACACGTTACCTGCTACCATGTCCTCACAAGAGTAAAAAAGAGAGAGAGAGAGAGAGAGAGAGAGAGAGAGAGAGAGAGGCAGACAGACAGACAGACAGACAGACAAACAGACGGACAGGACAGAGGAAAATATCACTTGCATTTGAAAACTATGGAAATATTTTAAAAAACATCTCATTTAATTATTCGACAATTTTATTGCTTTTCATGTTTTACTCTGTTTAAAAAGTCACAAAGACTGAAGCTGGTACTAAAATGTTCATCATGATAACATTATTTTCCTTATAAATAAATATATATATATATATATATATATATATATATATATATATATATATATATATATATATATATATATATATATACAATTTCAATAGGGAGCAAATAGATGCACGAAGATATTATTGACTGTGCCATTATTCAGAGTAAAAATTAATAATGATAACATCAGAATCAATATTACAGGCGCTTGCAGGCCCCCAAAAAAAGCATTAGATATCTTTGCAAATATTTTCTCCTGAATTATTTGCTCTGTATTGAAATTATGTTCACACTGGTGGTTGCCATGATTCGGCACAAAACGCATCAGTTGCAGAGCAGGCTTCAACGGGAGAGGTTGGTGATTATCATCATGGTAACGCGTGCTGAGGAAGGTGAGGCTATAAAGCCAACCCAAAAAGCGGTCCACGTGAATCCATATACTTGAATGTATTTTGAAAGACTGTCTTAGCCCGTTTGCCCGCAGATTTCTGTAGTTATTATCAGTTTTTCTTTTCGGCGATTTTGATAAGGTAGACATACTTAGTATGTCTGTTGATTAATTTTAATCCTTCAGCTATATATAGAGACAGGTATTCTCTGTATAGAATACTCTTCGTAGTGCTCAAGAGATTTAAACTTAGCAAGTAGAGGAGTATATTGGAAGGAAAAGCAAGTTAGGCAATTGATACACACAAAAAATATTAAATATACAAAATGTACATATGTTTACATATAAAAAGGTTCGACTTTCACAAGTGTTTTACGAGTCCAACAACTGTTTCTGGGTTTCTGGTTGTCCAAAATAACAATTGCAAATTGATTCCATCATCGGATAATACTTGCTTCCGTCTTCAGGGAAGAATTTTACATTTGAGGTGTTGACATAATGGAGGTT
>NC_142934.1:94893578-94916078 GCF_046866305.1 Octopus bimaculoides | reverse complement strand
CTACAGAAACAGAGAAAAGTCCAATAGAAGAGAAAGCCGGAAGAAGAAAAGCAGCAACGATTCACATGTGGCTACATTTTGAAAATACATACATACATACATACATACATACATATATATATATATATATATATATTTATATGTATATATATATATATATATATATATATATATATATATATATATATATATATATATATATATATATATATATATATATATAGCAATGTTAATTCTCTAAATGAAGTATTAACAGTAACTGCACGATAAAGTGTAGTATATTGCCACTTAAGTGTGGCTGACCCCTAGGGGTGGATGTTACTGTTGCTTTTAGCCCCAGGAGGACATCTCCTCCAGCTGGCTTATCGACACACGACTGTGTCCTGTTTGCCAAGGGAGTTATCCCTCTCACCTCGACCAGCAGCACGAACGTGCTGCTGGTCGAGGTGAGAGGGATAACTCCCTTGGCAAACAGGACACAGTCGTGTGTCGATAAGCCAGCTGGAGGAGATGTCCTCCTGGGGCTAAAAGCAACAGTAACATCCACCCCTAGGGGTCAGCCACACTTAAGTGGCAATATACTACACTATATATATATATATATATATATATATATATATATATATATATATATATATATATATATATAGGAAAATGAAAAAAAGCCAGAATGCTAAACTGGAAGCATAATTTAATAAAGATTTTTCTAACCGGTTTTCATTGCGATGAAGCAAATTATCAAGAAGAAGGAGAATGAAAATGTTGTTTTACAAAGAAGTACAAAAAAGTACAAAATGAAGAAAATAATATATAAAACAATAATATATAAAAAAAATAATAAATATACCCATACATTATATTGTCTTTGAGCTTTTGTAGTTCAATAGTAGTTCATGCATAAATTGGTAGGAAAAATAAGGATGCATGAGAGTTGAGAGTTTTGTTAGGTTTAAAAAAAAGGGTTAAAAGTTTGTGTTAAGCAGGAAATGTGGTGTCGAAACAGGAAGTGTGTGTAAGGGGAGACAAGTGTTTTTAGTTAGAGTTATCAACTCTTTTTTTCCAAACATGAAGTTTGTGTCTGTTCATAGAGAAATAAGGTCACTGAGGGGTGTGTGTTAAGAAATGGTTGGAATTTCTCTATGAAAAGATTCTCCTTGTTGATTCTTTCTTGTGTGGAAATTCTGTCTTTACATTGATAGAAAGGGAATATAATGAATTTAGGGTTTTTGTTTCTGGCGCAAGAGTCTATGTGGCGACTGAGTGGAATGTGGCGGTATTGAGGGAGGTGTATTTGTTCCTTATGGACAGCTACTCTTCTACGTAATGGGAGGCTCGTCTGTCCGATATAGAAGTTTTGGCAACCTGCGCAAGTAAGGACATAAATGAGGTTACTCGAGGAACAAGAGAAATTGGTTTTAATTTTAAACTTTGTTCCTCGTTTGAAGGTAAATTCAGAGCCTTCAAGTAGGTAGGAGCAGGTGCCACAATTAGGGCGTGCACATTTTTTAACTGATGGGGGTAGAAGTGGTGTATGTAGATTGGAATTGGTTAATAATGTTTTCAAAGATTTGTGTTGCCTTTTGCATTTAAGGACTTTGTGTGTATTAATGATATTGTTCATTTTCGGGTCTGTGGTGAGTAAGGGGAGGTTTTGTTTAATTGTGGTGAATGCTTCGATGTCATTGGGGTTATCGGTGGAGATGTATGGAAGTATTTTGGGGTTGGGTGTGTTATTATGTTGGTTGGTTTTTAGTGTGTTTTTGTCAAGTTCCTTGGCACGTTTTATTCCAAGATCTATGAGTGTGGAGGGATATTGGCGTTGTAACAGTGTTTTTTTGAGATCTTGTAAGCGTATTTCTCGAGTGGTTGGGTCAGAGACAATGGTGTAAATTCTTTTAGCTAAATTAAAGGGGATATTTATCTTGGTGTGTTTTGGGTGGCATGAGCTAAAAAGGAGGTATTGTTGTGAGTCTGTAGGTTTGTGGTAGATGTCGGTTGTGATTTGGTTATTAGGTGTTTTTATGATTAAGAGATCAAGAAAAGGGAGATGATGTTTGCTGAATTCCATAGTGAATTGAATGTTGGGATGTATGTTATTAAGAATGGATTTGAATTCTAGAAGTTTTTCATAGGGTTCATTCCATATGATGAAACAATCATCCAAATATCTTTTCCAGTTATCCATTAAAAAAATGTGGAAAAGGTGTCCAAATTTCTGACGTGAGGTTTCATATAGTGTTAATTAAAAAAAAAACCCATTATGAGGTTCGCAAGGACTGGTGCAGCTTTAGTACCCATCGCGATACCACATTTTTGGCGAAAGTATGTGTCTGCAAACAGGAAGTAATTGTTGGTCAGAATGAACTTAAGTGATTCTATGATGAAAGTTGTGTTGATGCGATTAGGAAATGTTTCTGGGTGTTTGTGCAGCCAGAATTTAATTGCCTCAATCGCATATTCATGAGGGATATTTGTATAAAGGTTGACCACGTCAAAAGAAACCAAGAGTGACTCCTCGTTTGTTGTTTTCGGAAGGTGATTGAGCATGTCAAGATCATCTCTGATGAAACATTTGATGTGGCTTAGGAAAGGTTTCAAAAGAATGTCCAAGAAATTGCTTAAGCGATGTGTTTCGCAGGAGGTGCCTGCTATTTCTCTATGAACAGACACAAACTTCCTGTTTGGAAAAAAAGAGTTCATAACTCTAACTAAAAACACTTGTCTCCCCTTACACACACTTCCTGTTTTGACACCACATTTCCTGCTTAACACAAACTTTTAACCCTTTTTTTAAAACCTAACAAAACTCTCAACTCTCATGCATCCTTATTTTTCCTACCAATTTATACATGAACTACTATTGAACTACAAAAGCTCAAAGACAATATAATGTATGGGCATATTTATTATTTTTTTATATGTCATTGTTTTATATATTATTTTCTTCATGTTGTACTTGTTTGTACTTCTTTGTAAAAAAAACATTTTCATTCTCCTTCTTGATAATTTGCTTCATCGCAATGAAAACCGGTTAGAAAAATCTTTATTAAATTATGCTTCCAGTTCAGCATTCTGGCTTCTTTTCATTTTCCTATTATTTCTCCACGTGCGGTTAACACAACCCCACTATTTTCTGACTGATATATATATATATATATATATATATATATATATATATATATATATATATATATATATATATATATATATATATATATATATATATATGCATATGTATATATGAGGCAATGTGGTAAGAAATTTAATTTTACAATCACATGGCTCCGAATTCAGTCCTTCTACGTGATGCCTTAGACAAGTGTCATCTACCATAGCCTGGATCCAATTAAAGCCTTGTTAGTGGATTTGGCTGACGGAAACTCAAAGACGGCCGTCGCATACGTGTGTGTGTGTGTATATGTGTGTGTGAGTGTATATATATATATCTATTTGTGTGTGTCTTTGCGTCTGTGTTTGTCCCCATCACCACCAATTGACGACGGGTGTTGGCGTGCTTACGTCCCAGTAAATTAGTGTTTTTTTTTTCAAAAGAGACGTATAGAATAGGTACTAGGGTAAAAAACATAAGTAATGGGGTCGATTCATGTGTGTGTGTGTGTGTGTGTGTGTGTGTGTGTGTGTGTGTGTGTGTGTATGTGTGAAGAAGGTTGAAAAGTAACACACGGGTTGACATGTATAAGGAAAATGACACAAGTTAGAAAATGCTAAAATAATTTTATCGAGGAGAACATTTTAGTACCGGTTTCAGTCCCTTCGACCTTTTCAACGTAGAGTAAAATATGAAAAACAAATTGTGGAAAAATTAAATGAAATATTTAAAAAAAATATTTCCGTCGTCTTCAAATAGGTAAGACATCTTTCTTTTTTCTGTCCCTCACACTTTTACTTTTGGGAATACTTAAGAAATAGTTAATAAGAGTGCAGAGAAATATTGGTTCTGGATTTCGATTGTTTAAGAAGCAGCAGCCGAGGAAGGAGACGCCGAAGAAAAAGAAGAGGAAGAAAAAGGATAGGGAGTAGAAAAAGAGCAGGAAGAAGAAAAAAGAAAAGAAAAAGTTGGGAGTGGTATGACAGTAGTAGACTGTTCGTGGAATCTTCTTCAATGGTCAAGTGACCTAAATGTAACCTGTTGTAGTTGTAGCAGAAGTGATTGGAATTGTTCTAAATAAATTCATGGGTAATGTATTTGGTTACGCTTTACCTGTGGCACTCGATTCCGACCTGACACATATACATGCTACATGTATGTATGTGTGTATGTATGTATGTATGTATGTATGTATGTATGTATGTACGTATGTAGCAGTAAATAAGAAAGCACATATGTTCCAAAATGAGGCTGACCATGCAGGTTTGTATGATTCTTCTCTTTGTGTCCCTTTCTATCTATTCTCTCCGTCCCTCGCTCTTACTTCCTCTATAGATGTATTTTACACAAGCGTTACAATGTTATATGTAACACTTCAAAACAACGTACTAGAGAGTCTGAAATCATATATACAAGCAATTATTTTTATATGTATATATAGTTATATATATATATATATATATATGTGTGTGTGTGTGTGTGTGTGTGTGTGTGTGTGTGTGTGTGTGTGTGTGTGTGTGTGCGCGTGTGTGTGTGTGTGTGTATTTATAAAATTCACAAATATTTATTTCTAAAACGAATAACTTTAGTAGCTGTAAGTTTGATGAAAATATGGAACTGTTGAACTCTGTAACACACGTTGTTTGACGGGTAGTAAATGTTATTTGCTAAAAGCATGACTTGAAAAAGTAGTGAAAATGTCTATTTTCTTTCTTAAAGCATTTTTTATGACCTCGAAAATGATATCTTGAAAGGTTTCTATTTCTTTTGGGTAAACTAACAAATTTGCAAGCTTTCACTCTCCTTGGACGAGAAAAGTCGAACAGACAACGTCTCAAAGTTACATTAAGAATTGGGCCACAGACAAAAGATAATGTATTTTCAAGATGGCTGATTGCTCTTGACGCCATTTCTGTTAAATGCTGATACATCTTACTTCTTAGGAAAATAGAACTTTATCGAACTTGCGAGTCTCTCCTATATTAATATTCCTATAGCTAGAAAGTTCCAGAATGTCTATTCATGCTGGTAGCTACAGACACATAAACAAACAAACACACCCACACTCAAACATGCATACATTTGCATGCAAGTGCTGTATGCGTATGCATATACATATACATACATATATATATATTCCGGGTTAGAAACCGTACTATAATGTATACATTACAACTGTCACATGCTTTATATACGTATGTTGTTAAACGCATTTAGGCTGCGGGTATCTCGTCCAGAGAGGTCGTTTAGAGACTTAGATTTTAAGAAGCGCATTATATTACAAAACCAAGCGAGATGAATCGCTCCGGGAGTGAACGAAAACGGCAGGTATACATACTATGCGGTTATTTCTGCTGATGGATACGGTGCTGTATACTTGATTCACTTTCGAAACGAATTCGAATCGCTAGACTGAAGTATATACAGATACCGTCAAATCTATCTGCTGATGTAAAATAAAATTCAGGTTCGTAGTAAAAGCAGCTCTACGAAGTAGACATAATCGATATTACTTACTTTACATATATGTGCTGTTAAAAGCGTTTCGCAGCGAAATTTTGCGTAGGCATTGTCTCATGATAGACGTAGAGTGTTAAAAAACACATTCAAAAGGATCACTCCGTAGGTAAACGAGAATGAGTGTGTTTTTTTTTAATTTCTTAGTTACTTCAATTCATCGAATGGTTGTCCTGAAGAATATTTGGGAAGCTCAAATTTTATTTACCGATGTGAAATATTGCCTCAAATACAAAATTTGGGGTAACAATGTAAATATCTCGTACTGTTGCATATTAGCCGTTAAATCTCATGCCGTTTGAGAATACCGTGTATATTTCAGGTCATTCGAATTAACAATGTCTGTATTTTCCTTCACTTCAGTGTTTTTTTTTATGGAGCTTGGAGTCTTATGCGAACATATACATAGTTGCATACATGCAGAAGAGGCTGTGTGGTAAGTGGCTTCTTTACAAACCGCATGGTTCCGGGTTCAGTCCCACTGCGAGGCACCTTGGGCAAGTGTCTTCTACTATTGAATTAATAAGTGTAGTTTTATAATACTACGTTTTTATGGAAGCCTTCCCAGGACGAAATACGGCTGGATAACTAGCTATGTATATAGGTATGGCTATGACTATAAGTGTGTCTGTGCATAGAGGTAGAAAAATAAATATAAAGACGTGTTAAATATAAAGCAATATATATTAAACAATTGCAGTGTAGAAGTTGTTTATAAGCCATTTAAAAACAAACAAAAACTGTTAGATTCACTTCAACATTTAAATTTAATTTGCCAATATATTTTCGTCGCTTTGAGACCGCGACCTGATCACTGACAAAATTCCGTGTTGCATCCCAGATCAGGTAACTTACTATGCAATTGCATCTCCATAATATGTATTAAGTTTACGCTAAAAGAAATGTCTTCTGTGTTTCGACTATTCAACCTTCTTATCAACGAATTCAAAGAAGAGAAAACATGGAAAGTATGAATGGAGACAGAAACACCCGTGTACCTAACAGTCATATCACTCTGGTTAATTCTAAGAACATGTGAAAAGATATGAGATGGTTAAACCTTAAAATTGCCCTGTTGCTTGAGACTTAGTCTGCACCAATACTCCTCGATATTTGTAGGTTTTATGTCACGTGTTCAACCGTAGATTTAGGAAACCTCTGAAGGAGACCAGACACAACATTAAGATTGTTGAAAAGCCAGGGAACTCCACCAGATCACAACTATGTAGGACGTACCCCTTTGAGAGTACCATATGCACCAATGATAACTGCATGGTATGTAGGATCAACCTTGGCGTTAACTGTAGCAGTAGAAATGTAGTCTACACCATAAGATGCATAGAAGGTGTTTGTAAAGATATAACATGCATACGAGAAACATCTAGGAGCATTGCCGAAAGACATTTGAGACGATATAACGACAAAAAATAGCCCTCCATACTCTACCAACATACCAAGGAAACATATGGAGGCAACCTGGGTCAACTTGACATTGGCATTTTATCCAAGCATCCAAAAGACCCAACCCTCAGGCAAATACAGGATTACGCCCTCATAAATAAAACATCTCCACTACTAAATAGGAAAGATGCGTAGCAGGTAATCCTACCCCCATTCACACAGTTTATATATATGTATATATGTAAATGTATGTATGTGTGTATATATATATATATATATATATATATATATATATATATATATATATATATATATATATATATATATATATATATATATATATGTATATATGCACATGTATGTAGGCAAATGGACATGAAAGTAAACAGATAGACAGAAAGGTACATAGGTAATGTGAACACAGAAGTACACATTCATACATACGCAAATGAAAACTGAAACACATGACCATACACACACACTCTTCACTTCACACAAAGACACACATTCACACATATGGAGATACACATGCAAGCACACACACACACATACGTAAAAATACACACATGCACACAAACGCACAAACAAGCAAAACGTACGCAGCTTGGATAACGGACAGAGTCAACAACTATTGAAAAGTTTACAAGACGCAACGAAAATTTTAGAAAAATAAATAAGTAAATGAGTGGAAATTTTACCGGTGTGTGTGTTAAATTATAAGGCACTAAAAGAGAATGACTCTCCCCAGATACAACATAATATGCTTCAACACACGAACTCACATAAAGAATCTTGCAAACCAAATCCCCAAACGAAATATATATATATATATATATATATGTATATATATATATATATATATATATATATATATATATATATATATATATATATATATATATATATATATATATATATATATATATATATATGTATATAAATTTATGAACGCATGTATGAATGTATATATGTGCGTGTGTGTCTGTACGCACGTGTGCGTGTGCGTGTGCATGTGTGTGCGTGCACGTGCGTGTGTAGGGCAATATGCGCAAGCGTTTTCACATTTTACACATCTGCAAACACAAACGCACACAATTGGAGTGAGAGAAGGTGCAGAAGAAAGTTAAACCATACATTTAAACAGAGTGTAATGTACAGGAGCTGACAACTTTAAAAACTACTAGAGGGCGTTTTTCATTCAATCTTTTTACATTTACCATAGAAATTGTTCAACTTTAGAATGACGTCTGGGAATTTAAGCTCTTTTGCTGTCACAGAGAGTTACGCTCTGTTTTGGTTAATGCTTGTTGCTTCTGCAAATAATTCTATATTTTTCTTTTTTCTCCCTCATATTGCTATAAATTTCTTTCTGTTACATTACATTTGTATTCATTATTTATAACGAGAAAACCATTTATATTTAGATTCATATCTACGAATTGATAGTTATAAAAACTAAATCTACTTAAAATAAAAGAAAGATAGAATGCATGATTCACTGATAGACAGACTCACTAATGTGGAGGAGCTTAAAATCGATAAATAGTGAATTTCAGAAACATAAATAAATAAATAAAAGTATAAAATAGAGTATAAAAATCAAAATATAAAATATACTACTAAGACAGATGAAGGCAAAGAGCTAAATATAAAAACGCAGTTGTATTGAGGCCTTATATATTACTTGAGGAAATTTAGTGCAAACTAGTTCAGTGGTCATTCAAGTCTTATCATTTATTTGATAAGCGAGCACGTATGCCCATATGTTGAACATTTTGACGTGGTTCTTTTCATATATCTTCTTTAAAACGTGCTTTTCTTTACTCCATCTCGAATCGTTTTATATTCAAATTCTTGTCATTGCTAATCAAAGATGCATTTTTTTTTTTTTTGCATCGTCTGAAGAAATATATTAACATCTATCAGAACAATGTGTATGAGAAGACGAGATCTAAGTTACAAGCAAACAAATTCTACGTTTTTAAGGAGACCTTCCCAGGACGAAATACGATAGGATACATAGCTATGAATATAGCTATGGCCGTGACTATAAGTGTGTCTGTGCATAAAGGGAGAAAAAATAAATAAATAAACCACGATGACGTGTTAAATATAATATATAAATATATTTCGTAGGTGAAAATTTTGCAGTTTCTATTTCATCTCCGTAGTATAATGCTACACCCCAGAATATTTCGTAGTGTATAATTCAACAGAAATACTTTGGTTAGTGTTTGTAACTACGAAAGCATTATTGGATTACCACTATTGATAAATTGTCGTTGCAGTAGTAATGTTAATAAAAATAATAATATTATTATTGAGTGAGAGAGCAAAGCAATCCATCAAAGTGAAACTGGGGTAAAATATACGAAGCCCATTATACCCGTCATGACTACCCGTCTGATACGGGTACTCCAGGCACATGCATCACAACCATATGTATGTGACATGGTGATCTCATATCAAGGTAAACAGTGCATGACCTTGTAGGTGGGGGCCCAGTTAGAATTTTCTTCAGGTCGAGTAGCCCATCCCGCTCAAAAGGTCTCTGAATAAGGTTTGTTTAAGGATGTTGAGCCAAACACCCATGTATCCAAAGGTGAATTATTCAAACCCCAAAGAATTCCTCTCAACACATGGCTATGATGCTCCCCCACTACTTCTGCTCATGATCAGAGATGCACATATCGTCAGCCAGCAAGGGACGTGCTCAGCTGGTTAAAGTCAAACAACTGACAAGAAAATCTGTGGTATTAAGCAGAATATTTGCTGTGGCCCATCTTTTATACCAAGACAATACAATGTACATGATAACACTTCCAATCAATTAAGATCAGAAGCCATGAGAGCAACTGCTTGGTACTGCATCTGGACATTTATTATTATTATTATTATTATTATTATTATTATTATTAGAAGTAGTAGTAGTAGTAATAGTAGTAGTAGTAGTAGTAGTAGTAGTAGTAGTAGTAGTAGTAGTAGTAGTAGTAGTAGTAGTAGCATTGTTGTCGTGGTCACTTACATGTATGCTTACATATACACATACAGACACATACACAAACATATATATATATATATAACATATATATATATATATATGTGTGTGTGTGTGTGTGTGTGTGTGTGTGTGTGTGTGTGTGTGTGTGCATATATATGGATGAATGGACTGATAGATGGATGGATGTGTACATGTTTGGGTGTATGTATTTGTGCATGTAAACCCAGAGTGCAGCATCATAGAGACGCTGCAGTCGATATGGTACAAGAGAGCTTAGGAAAGATAAAACAAAAATCAACACAGGATCTACACAACACCACGGCAGGAAAGTATAACCGTGCTTGACTCATGCAATTTAAGATAACCATACATACACACGTGCAAACACACACATTCACACACATAAACACACATATACATATATACATATATATATATATATATGTGTGTATATATATATATATATATATATATATATATGTGTGTGTATACACATATATATATATATATATATATATATATATATATATATATATGTATTGCATGCAATTCTGAAAGTCCATTCCTGTTTCTCCCTCTCTTTATATCTCTCCCTCTCTCTCGCTTCCTCTGCCCCTCACTCTATATGCAAATACATACGCATTCGCAAACACACACAATCATATATCTTGTTAGAAATCTAAAGTCAAACATAACAGCAACGCAGAGACTCAGTTTCAAAGATCTATCTATTAATCCTATCAATCCAATCGCTGTCACTTTTGAACTGTTGGATGTTAGACTGGAGCCAACTTGTCTTTCGAGCATTGAAGCAAGAAATATATAAAAGACACATTCGTTATGTTATGTTATGTTATTATTTTATTCGAGTTGTAAAATATTTCGCTTCACTACCTATTCTCACATCCTCTCTACGTATATTGATACACCACTTATTTATATTGCGTTATATATTATTCATGTATCCATGTATAGGATATACGTATGTGTATATATTTATAAGTGAGTGTGTGCCTATGTGTGTGTATGTGTATATGCTATGTATATATATGTATATATATAATCCTTTTCCATGTGTATCTCTCTCTCTTTGCATATATATATATATATATATATATATATATATATATATATATATATACACAGGCACACGCACACACATATAGGCGTGGGTGTGTGGTAAGAAGTTTGCTTCCCAAGCACAGCTCCGGGTTCAGTCCCACTGCGTGGCGTCTTGGGCTGAGCTAAGCCCTGTGAATGGATTTGACAGAAAGCTGAAAGGGGTTCTTCGTTTGTGTGTTTGTGTGCGTGTATATATATATATATATATATATATATATATATATGTAAATGACACATCTGAGAAAGAGAAAAATAGAATTCACGAAACTCATTATTAATCACTCATTATTAATCATATCGTACGTCGGTGCATCTTGGGTGAGATTCCATACACCTGGTTGTGGTGAATCATTCGGTGCAGTTGTGACTCATCAGGTGACTTTTCAAAAGATACTTGTCTCATTAAACCGAGTTTCGTTTATTACCTGTAGCTGGTGGCGTACAGGGGAGATCAAGGTATAGACGCAAAGATGGACAAGGTGCTGCTAAGCATTTTGACCGGTGTATTAAACATCTGCCAGCTCGCTGCCCTAAAATCCCATAGTATGCCGGTTACAACGACCCCAGTGCTCAACGGGTACTTATTTTATCGATTCCGAAGGATGAAAGGCAAAAGGGAGTCGACCTCAGCCGAATTTGAACCTAGATCATAAAGATGAACAAAATGCCGATAAGTATTTTATCGCTGCTCTAAACTTCCATATAATACTGAGGCCAAAAATGGTTGACTTTAAAATTGCCAGTCGGCTTTTTATAGAATTCAGGAATGAAGCCAACATTAACACCCATGAATATTATCATAACTCTAGAATCATAATTCTATCAATAATTATTAAAAGTTAGTGAACGTATATCTCTAGTCAGTATTTTAATATTTTCCAGTAAGTCACACCCATAAACTAATCCCAGTTGTAATTGCCGAGACCCTGAACCGTGCCTGCTCGATCAGGCGGGCTTGATAAACTCAGCTGTTTATGAGACAGAAGTTACACCATTGCTACAAGGAAATGCAATGGAAAGGAAAAGGTGCGTTGTTTTATGTAAAGGCAATTTTTAAAAGAACCGTTATGTAAATTACCGACCTTTTTTTTCCAATATATTGATAAAAATAAAACGATTCTGTTGGGTAGTCATGTATGGGATCTGAAAACCAACTACACAGCACATACAATCAAATGAAGAGTCATGGAGAAATCTATGCCATATGTAAATAGATCAAAGTAATGTAAGTTATTCGCGTTCTGAAATTTCCCTCATTCTTTGTAGATCCAAGTATGTGTGTGTGTGTGTATTTGTGTGTGTGTGTGTTTGTGGGTGTTTGTGTGTGTGTGTGTGTGTGTGTGTGTGTGTGTGTGTGTGCCAGCGTACGAAAGTGTGAATATGGATGTGCGAGCGCGTGTGTGCGTGTGTGTGTGTGTGCGCGAGAGAGAGAGTTTATGTCAGCGTAACTTATAGTTTCCGCAAACTGAGACTAAAATTCTTTAAGACTATATACCAGTAGGGTTGCAGTCAAATTACAGAAACAAGTACGCACACACACACAGACACACACACACCCACACACACACACACACACACACATACACACATACGCACACACACACACACACACACACACATATATATATATATACATATATATATATATATATATATATATATATATATATATATATATATATATATATAATCGTTAAGTGTTTGTTCGTACTATATTAGATTGATTTTCTGTGCAGTTATTTAGGCAATTGAGTAAAAACTAGTTGAATAGGAAGTATGTATGTATGTATGTATGTATGTATGCAAATACTTATATATTTATCTACGTGTGTATTTTTGTTTGCATGCGGGTGTATGCAATGCGACACAGACACGGATAGACTGTGACCAAATAATCGCATTAAAGCATGTTAGAGAAATCAGGGTGAGGCAGTAAATTTGATAGAAGGTAATTTCAGTGTTGCCCAAGATTATTTAATTTAATTCACGTGTTTGAATAGTTAAACACTTTCCGATCACACCCAATAAGGTGTTGCTCTCTCGGTTGTGCACGATCATGACTGGAGATAAAATAGCGAACGCTTAAGTAATCATTCCCTTCATAAATGATGAAAGCAGTTTAGTTTTACATTTTATGTTTCAATCATCACGTTGTGTGATGTGAGCATCAATGTTTCCTAGGTGATATAAACATCAGATTATACTAAATCTCCATTGATATTCTAGCATTTTATAGTCGCGAAACATTTTCGTATTTTCCAGTCTCTAACAATTCCACCCCACCCCCGTTAAATGGCGAATGCAACACACATACAAAAAGGAATTACATGCCATATATAACGAATGCGATAGAGTAATTAGTAATCGGTAGTGATATACTCAATGTTGTTGCTTAAAGATTAGTTGAATGGGTTAATTTTTTCTGTACATACAACACTGCCAGGAATCAATCTCTACAAACTATCTCTCTTTCGCTCTTTCTATAGATATATTTGTATTGTAAAATATACAAAACCTAATAGGACGACAAATATTCTTTTACGTCACCTGGATTAATCGATTATGCGCATCAATCGCTGAGTTAATTCTTATGTAATGAAATATAATTTCCTGATTTGAAAGCGACAGCACGCATTTGTCATTACCTAACATTGACTGACGATGGTGATAAAAATGAAAATGCATTTACTAATTATGGGGAAGGCACAATTGATGAGAAAAATAATCCTGACGCTAATAGCATGATATACAAAGACAAAGTAAAGCTGATATGAAGTGCAATGACGATATGGTTGATTTTTTTTTACATCGTGGTCATCGTCTATGATGATGATGATGATGATGATGATGATGATGATGATGATGATGATGATGATGATGATGAAGATGATTACTGTATTGTTGTCGCTGGTGGCGGCGTTGAAGGTGATTTACATGACGAAGAACTTAAGTTGAGGAATTTTGTTGAAATAAAAATATTCTGATGTATTGTCATCATTTCGATAATTCTATGAAGGGTAGGTTCCTATACATACATACATGCATACATACGTACATACATACATACATACATACATACGTATGTACGTACGTATGTATGTATGTATGCATGTATGTATGTAAGCGTGCGCGCGTGCGTTTGTGTGTGTGTGTGTGTGCATGTAGATGTGTGTGCGTATGTATATAAACTCGCACATATATGTCTGTGTGTGATTGTTAGAAAGAATTGATCTCTGATTTAGATATGAACAGAATTATGTAATTATTTGGGGGTACGAAGCCGAGTAGCTTTTACCTGTGGAGAGGTAAACAAGCTTTGAAATTGTCTGTCAGGGGACTACATTCACTTTTATTTCCGAACAAGAATAACATAGAAACACTATGTTTTTTTTTTTAACCCAGGGCGCCACGTCCTAATATTTAAAATTAGTTTTCTATTCTCCGTTGTGTGATGCAGTGCACGTTCATGAATGTATGTCTCTTCTGTACTTAGTCATTAAAATTTTTCTTTCTCTAACGAAGTAGCTGGTTTCTAACAAAGATACAAAAAAGCCCCTTTATTTCAAGCTGTCCTGCCAATGGAGAAGATGCAGGTTTCTAACCTAGAACTAAGATCCTTTCATTAATATTTCATCAACACCTGGGTATTTTGTATGAATGTATGCATGTATATTTGTATGTATATGCGCAGATTTATATGTTTTGTTTCTGTATGTATTCTCATTCATATACTTGCATATCTAGACATGCTCATGTATACTTAAATGAGAAATTTCAGGTAAGTTTTACAGATTTTTTTTCCAGATTTTACAGAGGTGGCTTTTATTCTGTAGTCTTCGAATCAGTTATCTCCTTTCTGGTTACCAGAAGCCTAATTCCTCAAGATTGGTATTTAGGCAGTGTATTACATATGCCAGTGCTCCAATATTTACAGGCATAAGGGTGACAAGCTGGCAGAAACGTTAGCACGCCGGGTATTTCGTCTGCCGCTACGTTCTGAGTTCAAATTCCATCGAGGTCGACTTTACCTTTCATCCTTTCGGTGTCGATTGAATAAGTACCACTTACGCACCGGGGTCGATATAATCGACTTAATCCCTTTGTCTGTCCTTGTTTGTCCCCTCTATGTTTAGCCCCTTGTAGGTAATAAAGAAATAGGAAATGTTAGCACACCGGGCGAAACGCTTAGCGGTATATATACACACACACACATAGATATATATATGTATATATATATATATATATATATATGCAGGCAGCACCCGGACTGCTACTATTGTAAAGAAGCTAAAAAACGGAAAGTAACGTTGCTTAGCACATTGATATTGAACTCTGCTGTGCATGCGCACTAAAGTTTTACGTTTTAGCCTAGCCCTGTTGTTTACAGCAGTTCTTGGAAGGAACGTGTAAAGCGTGTGATTGTTGCATTGGCCATGACAGAGAAAGTAGAGCAGAAAGTCTGCACGAATCTTTGCCGAAAGCTTCCTGCAGACACCTACTCAGATGCCAAAAGCTTGGCGATACCGTCTCAGATGCCCACAGAGAGTTCTCAAAATGTTTTCATCATTCTTGACACAATCAAGGAGATCTTGTGCAACCGAAACCTGAGTGAGCTTTTGGTCAGCTGAAAGCGGTTTTAACATAAACTTGGCTGACACGCATCTCATACCCACATCTTCAGGGATAATGGACTGAACTGAATCGTAACTAATCTGCACATCCTCTGATAACTCATGGAAAGTGAATCGACGATTTCCAATCACAGCTGCATGCACATCTGCGATGTTTTCTCAGTTCTGCTGGTTGCGGGCCTCCTAGAACGTTTGTAAATATCGACATCTTTTTCGGCCATCTTGGAAACGTGTGAACAACTCCTACATTTGCGTGTGCCTCATACACTCCTCTCCATACACTTTCTACAACTTTGTGTAGGCCTCTGAGCAGGTATCCCCATGACAACTTTCTCTGTCACGGTTAATGCGACGATCACACGCAACACACGTTCCTTCCAAGCACTGCTGTAAGCAGCAGATGTGAGCTACAACATTATACCTCAGTGCGCAGGGACAGCAAAGTTGAAGATCAATCTATGCCAATTGACTTCACTCTGTGTGCTTTAGCTTTGTTGCTACGGTATGTCTGGATACTTATTAATCAGACCTCGTGTGTATATATATAAATATTTGTTTGTTAGTGCATGTGTGTGTGTTTGCTTGCTTATGTTTGTGTGTGTGTATTTGTTTGTTTGTGTGTGTTTGTGGGAGTTGTTTGTGCATTTGTGTGAGTGTGTGTTTGTATGTGTGAGAGAGTGCGCATGTGTGTGTATCTGGTTGCCCACCACATTTTGTCAATCAGGTCGTTTTTGTCCTTTTTAGTATTTTTTTTTTTTAGTATTTTTTTTAGTATTTTTTTTTTTTACATGACCGTTACTTAGCGATAGAATAAATACCATGATTAAAGAAAAGAAATCTGTTCCACTAAATCTCTGAAAACTAGTGCCCCGGCATGGCCGCTGTCTAATGACTGAAATAAATATGATACATGTACATATTATGGATGTTATTGTTTAGTGTCCTTCAAAGTCTACTTACTTAGGATGTGCTACGTAATAGCTGTTTCATGAACCAAAATCTTGATGTATACCTGATGTCGCTAATTTACCTTACTAGCTATCTATATTATGTACGAAATTACTTTAATATTTATTAATATAATTTATGATTGAATTAACTGCCATATTATGAATAAAATTTGATATTAGGCGTTTGAGAAGAGATTTGTTACATAAAAAATAAATCGGTTTCTCTTTTGAAAATCAAAATTATGTTTATATTATCTGTTATCATACTGAACTATAATTTGGTGAGAATAAACACAATCATGGATGTAAGCGAATATATGCATCATTTACTGGTTTTTTTTTTACTAAACTCAAATATGAAATGATAAAATACAAATTGGTTATTTAACCGCTGTATTCGTTACTATGGTAGTTTTATATCCGAACTACTTATTCTTTCATCAATTCTCTGTCGATATATTTAGCGACACTCTCTAATGCGATATTTAAAGTAAACAATTCTAATATTCATCTGTTGACTGTTATGTTCTGATAAGGTGTACTTTATTCTGTGTGCATAACTAAATACTATATAATTTCATCAAGGCAAACCACCGTTTGATCTTGCCAAGCTTGTTGGAAATTTATGCCGATACTCTTTATAAGTTGGTTCCATTCTGTAAAATATCTTCGGCTTCGTTACACTTTCAAATTAATTGAGGTTTTCATTTTGGCCCCACACCAAATTGTAAGGTGAAATTGCAGAGAATACATATTATAACATATTAGCGTTATGTATTTATTGACACAATTAAAAGCAATTATATCTTATTTACTTCCATATACATATAACAGCTGTGTATCCCCGCAACGTAAAATTGGATTTATGTTGATAAGAAATATGCCCTGGGTGTATGCCTTCAATAACTTCAATACCAGTGCAACATAATTGTTGCTGCTTAGAGTTAACCCAGCAGTAAAGAATGAGTGTGCTAAATATAAATCAAAACGTTACAATGAAGTCTAGAATATCGAAATTTATGAATTGTACTTTTCTACTCCGAATCATGAGACTTCTTCGATTGCTTAGATTATGCTACCAAATCTCTATTGTGTTACCTCTTCACTAATTACTCTACTGCATTGCCAAAATTGAGCACATCGTATTAAGCAACAAAAATAAGCGGTATTATTCCTTTCTGCAGAAACTTCCACCTGTGCGGCCCGTTATTAAAAATCACTGAAT
Organism: Octopus bimaculoides; assembly: GCF_046866305.1. Classification (NCBI taxonomy): domain Eukaryota; kingdom Metazoa; phylum Mollusca; class Cephalopoda; order Octopoda; family Octopodidae; genus Octopus; species Octopus bimaculoides. The sequence continues at coordinate 94,898,122 of NC_142934.1, read as the reverse complement.
CGTCAATGCTAGAAATACTAGCGTGTATCGTTAATTGAAATATAACTGAACAGTTCATAATAAGATATCAAACGACGAAATTACATCATTCAGAAATGCATTCTATTCTTGTCTGACTTGCAAAGAAGTCAAAATATTTGTCAATTTTCTATAATTTAAAAACTAGTTTGGTATTTCATCCTGGCATAAAGATATTCTTCATGTAAGATCTAGTCATTATTTTCATTATAATCTATGGGTTGTGTTTTTACTACTGACGTCCATCATGCCATCTTACCAAAGAGCTACGATTATCCATCTCTCTCCCGCTCTCTTACTCACTCACTCACCTTAATGCATATATCTGTCATCTTCGTCTCTCTCAACCATAATCAATGCCATCACATTTTGCCTTTGAAGCTTTCTTCCTTACAGTAATGCTGGCATTTCTCCGTCACTCAATTCTCTTCTATATTCTCACCATACTATAACTGTCCCTACTCCTCCATAACGTTGCTTTGGGCAGATTCAGCCAATGTGGAGTATTAATGACTCCCACTCTCTGGAAGGATGCAAAACAACCTATTGTATGTGAGGCTAAATATTTCACCCAAAAATATTAGAGTTAGGTTTATGGATATTGTTATGATTAGGCTTAGGTTTAGGGTTTGGATTAGCTTTAGGAATTGAGTTACATTCAGGTTTCGGTTTATGGTTAAAGTTAGGCTTATATATGACATCATTGTAAGGTCTGTTCGTGTATATGGAAAGCGTTTTGTGCTGGTGAAATGGCATATTTACTTAATACATGCTAATGAGTATTTATTGTTAAAAGAGAATGCACACTTACAAAACTGTTCGAAAATGCAATGTGGCACAGCGACTAAATTTTAGTCGTCAGTGCCACTAGATAAGCATTGGATAAGCAGGGAACAGTGCATCCAACAAATGCAATTACAGTAGACGTAAGTAAAACCTACAGTGTATGAAACAATATTTCACTTGCTTTCACAGATTCTCTAGCAATTTCAAAGTTGATACTTTATAAAGAAATTATATATAAGGAAAGCAGCAGCTCTTAGAATCAAATGTAGGGCCTCTAGCAATAAAGCATAGATTCAGAAAAAGTTGACAAGGGAGATTTAAAAAAAAATCTAAATAAGAATGTAATGAGATGGAAGACGTTTATGTATAGCTTGTAATTTCGATGATTAAAAGTAATCTTTGTCTTTACATTCTGAGTTGCAAATATATATATATATATATATATATATATATATATATGTGTGTGTGTGTGTGTGTGTGTGTGTGTGTGTGTGTGTGTGTGTGTGTGTGTGTGTGTGTGTGTGTATGTATATGTACGTGTAATCGCAATTTAGGTTAGTCAAAATAGGTTTGTCACATATTTCAACTGCTAAAGGTAAATACACTGCAGTTACCGTGGAAAAAATATCTCCGATATTTTTCTCGATCGTGCGATCTACTGGCGCAAATCAGTCAATATGTTCGCTGAATTATATATACCACTATAAGCTTTATTCTGTTCGTTCAAGTACATCTCATCAAGTACATCTCATCGACAAGAGTCAATAAACTCGAAACATCGATGTCTGAAATTCCCGAGAGAGAGCGACACTTAACGAACTGGCTGTTTTCACACCCTTTTTTTCCATAACAGAGATCTTTCTCCACGGTGACTGCAGTATATTTGCATTAAGCAGTTGAAATATGTGACAAACATGTGTATCTGTGCATGTATATATGTGCATATATATATATATATATATATATATATATATATATATATATATATATATATATATATATATATATATATATATATATATATATATATATATATGTGCACAAGGCATACGTGCACACATATGCCATAAGCATTAGATTATTCAATTCGTTAGTATTTGTTTATATTACAGTGTAATCAAATTAATGCTGAAATCAGATTCATTTACTCAGAATGACATTTACATAAAGCCTTGGTTTATATCGCCCATATAACGAGCACGACGGATATACATTATTTGTTTACATTAGTGATACATAGAGTTCTGGTGCATTACGTCATCCTAATTAGTTCTGAGACAAAATTTATGTCATATTCACGATATATAAAAAATTATTTCATCTCTATTAATTAATTAATAAGTATTATTAACTATTGTTTAATGTTTATATTAACATAATATAAGTAGGCCGAATATAAGGTGTATTATAAGAGAAATATTCTATATTATTCAGTTATGTAGAAATATGGGAAAATGTTATTACGTTACTTATAGATAGAAATCTTGTGCATTGGGTCATCTCAATTAATGTTTCTAGTAATATTCACGAAACATATTTGATACATAACGATTCAATTAACCACTGTAAATTAATTAATAATTATTATTAGTTAGTGTTTTGAAATTTTATTTGAATATTAATTATTAATGTAAGGCAATAAGTTTGATTATAGCATCTATTATAAGAGAAATAATCGATAATATACAGTTAGGTATACATATAGAATAAGTGTATTACATTCGCAGAATTTATGGTCAAATGGATTCAGAAGATTCTTCTAATAAATTGGTACATATTACTCTAAATCTATTATATCAATAGGTAAAATAATTCTAATCTATTATGCCAATAGGTAAAATGCCTTGTAAATATTAGAGGATATTATATGAATATTATATTATATAGTGTCATGTTACATTATAATAAGTATATTTTTAATTATACATAGAGACAACATATTTCGCTAAATGACGACAATTCTAAGGCTAAGTAGATTGGTTCCTAGATGTAAGAATTTTATATACCTCTTCGGTACACAACTCATATATATTGTCATTTAATTCCCAGAAGAATTTAGTTAATCCGGTAGAGTTAATTTTTTGTCTATGTTTAAAGCTATGTAAATGGTTAGCAACCCTAATTTTAATTCTAGCTTTGTTGACCTTATATAATGAATTTCTTTCCTATATATATATAGAGAGAGACACATACATATCTATGTATCATATATACGTATATTTTACCAAAGGGAAAGTTACGCATACGTGTGTGTTTGTACAGATATTAGTGTAGACAATTACAGAGTTGTATTTCTTTAATCATTTTCTAAACATCTATTCAGTCTTGCTTTTACAACCTTGTCTCTGCAATGAAGGAGGAAGATTTACGCTTAGTAGGCATTTGAAATTATTATTAATAATGGCCTTCTACTTTTACTTTGTTGAATAACATCTATGATTTCCAAAACGTTCACGAAATATTTTACATAATTCATACTTTATTTCATTCTGTAAGTAATTCTTGTCAGTTCAATTTCTGATTTTCATAATTTGTATTTTCACCAAAAAAGACGTGGGAAATCAACAGTTTTAGGAGATGAATGCATTTTATACATCGATTTCGTCAAAACTGGAGCCTAGATCTGTTCAAGAATGTATTGCTCCATGCCTAATCTAGTAGAGTGTAGGTGCAATAGCCTAGTGGTTAGGGCAGCGGACTCGCGGTCATAGGATTGCGGTTTCGATTCCCAGACCGGGCGTTGTGAATGTTTATTGAGCGAAAACACCTAAAAGCTCTGCGAGGCTCCGGCAGGGGATGGTGGTGAACCCTGCTGTACTCTTTCACCACAACTTTCTCTCACTTTTACTTCCTGTTTCTGTTGTGCCTGTATTTCAAAGGGTCAGCCTTGTCACACTGTGTCACGCTGAATATCCCCGAGAACTACGTTAAGGGTACACGTGTCTGTGGAGTGCTCAGCCACTTGCACGTTAATTTCACAAGCAGGCTGTTCCGTTGATCGGGTCAACTGGAACCCTCGACGTCGTAAGCGACGGAGTGCCAACAGACAATCTAGCAGAATTCCCAGTGGGAAGAGGAACATCCATAATCGTACCAGTGGAATTAGTCCAATCCTTTTACGCATCTTATCACTTCTATATTTTCTATATTTGATATTTGATTTTGTTTTTCAGCAGTATATATTTTCATTATTCTGACTATATTTTTATCATAGCGGATTGGTTAGAAAAAAGCTGGTTTTATTCAACAACAGTGATGACAAGGTTTTACAATTTCAAATTTAGCCTGCGAGGGCATCGAGTGCGCCTTAACATTATCTGTTCAACAGGATGTGCTCTTGGGTTATGTAGTGCAGATAAAATGACACAAATCTGAAGATATACGATAGGTGCAATGTCAATTATGTTTACTGGATTAGCAGTCGGATTATCTTAACGTCACTCCTTCTGATTACATCATGGTGTCAAGAAGCAAAGAAACCTGAAACTTAGTGTAAAGATTATTTCCATACGATAAATTATATCCTACGAATATTATATATATATATATATATATATATATATATATATATATATATATATATATACTTACATATATATATATATATGTGCATATCTATCTATATATATATATATATATATATATATATATATATATATATATATATATATATATATATATATATATATATATACTTACATATATATATATGTGCATATCTATATATATATATATATATA
>NC_142934.1:94841078-94891078 GCF_046866305.1 Octopus bimaculoides | reverse complement strand
TATTTGAAAACCATGTCATGTTCCATAAATTCTGATATGTGAAAATATGTGATTTGAATTTTAATTAAATTTTGATTTGAAAATATGGTTAATTACATGATAACAATTCGTCTGCAAATACCAACGTCTTCGTTGCTTTCTCTTATTACAAACATCATCACAACTACCGCAATTTTCTGAAATATCCTAAACTCTGTCTCCTTGTGTAGTAATAACATTTTAATAATGTGTCACATCTAGACTTATCTCTCATACGCTATATTGTCATTATGGATGTGAAAACTACTTAACGACATCCTAATATGCAAAATACTAATGAGCACGTATGAAGTTTCTGCACCTGGAATTATTAGCAGCCATATCATTACCAATTTGTACATCCATTAGTGTCTTATTTAAAAAAAGGAAAGAAACCTTGATTAATTCAGTTTTGGTTATGCAAATATATAGAATAGCCTCCAGTATTATGTATTTGGTAACAATTGGCGTCAGTAGGATTTCACTTGTTGCTACATAACAGCACATGCTAGCTATGCCACAATCTACGGAGAGTGTATGAAAGTAGATCTTTATCCTGTTAGTAATTATAACGAAGATACTGCCTTAAATCGTAAATATATAAGTATATATTGCAGTATTTTATACGTACAAATTTCTGCATATATATATATATATATATATATAGGTTTGTTTGCATTTTGTGATCAGATCTTATGTCTTGTTTGAGAATAGGCCTGGCAAATATAGTTTGGTCGACAATTCAACCAAATAGATATATTCTGCAGCTATGACTAATAGACGTAGGACGTTCATTTATGCAAGAAACAGCAACCGAACTTCTCCAAACCACATTAAATCATTTGAAAATAAGAATATATGTATGAGTGCGCGCGCGCGTGTATGGAAGTGTGCATGTATGTATATTTGTGTGTATATTTGTGTGTATATTTGTGTCTGTGTTAGTTCTCCCCATTACCGCTTGATAACCGGTTTGGATGTTTTTACAGACACGTAACATTGCGATTCGGCAAAAGAGAATAGTACTAGGTTCAAGAAATGAGTCCTAGAATTGATTTATTCGACTCAGAAAAAAAATCTTACATGGCAGTGCTTCAGCATGGCCAGAGCCAAGTGACTGAAACAGCCGAAAGCATATATATATATAGATGAGTTGCAGTTCGCTACAGCTGTTTCAGACCTGTTCTTTATTGATGCACAAAAAGGTTGCATCAAGCAAAAGAAATGTTTTCTTCAGGTGAATAAAGAAAAAAATTCAATAATCAGAACTTCTCAAAAGTAGACCATAGTGTTACGGCTGGGGATGGTGGGGAATAGCGGAAGTTATTACTAAGTTTGTATCAATGAACTCGTTATAGAGGGAAGAAAGAGAGAAGAGAGAATAAAGAAGAAAGAAGTCGTAGGGGAAGGCACGATATAGTTTGCTCTCATTCAAAGGAGAAAGGATGGAACTAAGGATTATAAATATAATTAACGTTGATTGCAATAGCGATGACAGGGTTTATATATTCGACTGAAAAAGAGAAAAAGCCTTCCAAGGCGCTGCTCCACCATAGCTGCATAATATATATATATATATATATATATATATATATAAATTATAATACAGGGTATCTAAGAGATACTGCCACGCTGAAAAATAGCAGTCAAAACCTGACTCTAAACCACAATAAATGTCCACATAGCTCAAGGAGCGAAGACGAAGACAAAATAAACCAGTAAAAATAACCACTTGATAAGATCAATATTTTAAATATCCATCTTATCCTTATATATATATATATATATATATATATATATATATATATATATATATATATATATATATATATATATATATATATATATATATATATATATATATATATATATATATATATATGAACCAGACAACAAGAGTAATAAAATAAATGAGCAAGGGTGAAATAAGTATACGTGTATATACACAAACAAATAAATGGATAAATTTACCTACACACATACATGCATATACACGTATGCATACACACACACAAATGTGTTTACGTATATAATATATGTATGTATGTACGTATGTATGTGTATGTATACACACGTGTAGGTGCAGAAGTGGATGTCTGGTAAGACGTTTCCTTCCCAACCACATGATTCCGGGTTCAATAGCATTGCTTGGCACCGGGACTGTAGCTTTGTGAGGTGGATACGGAAAGAAAATCGTGTCATGCATATGTAAACGCACACGCACGCACACATGTATTTATGTATGTATCTATGTGTATGTATGTGTCTGTGTGTGTCTGTGTGTATGTGTGAACGTGTGTGTGTGTATGGGGGAGCTAAGAGAGAGAGAGAGAGAGAGAGAGAGAGAGCATGTAGTCTTTGTATTTTTTGTCCCGCACCACCATTCGAGGACTGGTGTCCGCGTATCTTAGCAATTTTCAAAAGTGTCCAGTTGAATATGTGGTAGACAGAATACCTTTGCAAGGCATTGGCTGATAAAAGTAAAATATTACAGATATTAAGCTGCTCTCAAAATATATACACAAATAGAAATATACTTCGAGATACACTGGCAGAAAAAGATGTTCAGTATATATAAGTCATATTCATAGCAGCAGACGTTGCTGTTTAAAACTCGTCTCGATTAAGCCTCACTTGTGGAACCAAAGGTTAACTGGAAAAAGCTGCGCGCTTTGCTAATTAAATGCAGTTAAACATAAATCGAAAGCCGTGCAAATTTATGCAACTGACACTTTAGATTTCCCGAATATCATACCAGTAATATCCCAAAGTCAATAGATACCTAGAAAAAAATAACGTTTAATGTCGCGATATAACTTTGAAAGGGAAACGTAAGTTGCAAATCTTTTGAGAATGCTGTTTACAATCGTTCATGGGAACAATATTTCACTCGATGAACTGTCTTCAAGATTTAACAGCAAGATGAAGAAAAGAGAAGAAAAGAATATTGAAAAAGTAAAACTTGAAGAAAGATATAGGTAAATGTGAAAAATAGATAACATAAAAACGTTAAAACGAGCCAAAGCACATAATATGAGATGACAGTTTAAACATTTCTCGATTGCCAAACCAAAAATACAGACAAAAATTGCGAAAAGTAAACATTATCTGCTAGTTTGCATTTATAATATGTGCAGATAGTTGAAAGAAACAAGAAAGTAACACCACCACCACCAAACAACGAGAACACTAACAAATGTAAGAACAAGACGCACATATCATCATCAGCGTATATAGGAAAGAAAGGCAACCAAAGGCTACACGGAACTCGACTTGTATAACACTCCAGTGAATATATATTGAATGGCATTACGATATTATACTAACTGACACGCCATCATTATATATGCGTTTATTTATCTGCTGCATAAAAATATATCTACAGGCATATATGTATATGTGTATGTATGTATTATGTATGAATGTATGTGTGTATGTTTGTATGTATTTTTATTTATTTATTTATGTGTTTCAGCCAAGTGGCTGCGGTCATGCTGGTGCAAATTTATGTGTACATATCGTGTCATTCCATAAATAATGCGGTTCTTTCTTTTTTTTTTTTTTCAAAATTAAGATAAACAAAGTTCTTTATTAATCTCAAATATACCCTCCTTCATCTTTCCAGACTGTTCTTCCATCTATCTGGTAGATTTACAAGGCCCCTCTTCCGAAATTCACGTCTGTGACAGAAAATACTCCTCCAGTACTGCTCTGGCCTCGTCTACATATTTTTCCCGTCCAAATGATTTTCAAGACTGTGGAATAAATGATAATCAGATGGAGCAATGTCTGGTGAATATGGTGGTTGGGGCATCGTTTCCCATTCAGATTGCTCCAGCCTTTCGAATGTCATCCTCACTGTATGTGACCGAGCATTATCCTGATGGAAGAGCACCTTTCTTCTTGAAACCAAAGATGGTCATTTTTATTCTAACGCTGACATAAGCCGCTCAGGCCACTAGCAGTAGACCTCCTATGTTGTTTGGTTGGGGTTTAAAAGTTCAAAGTGGACTAAACCTTTCATATCCCCCCAAACAGATAACAACACCTTACATGGGTTAGGAACTTCTTTAGCCTGCGGTGCCAGTATTTCTTCTTTCCCTATCCAATATCTTCGACGATTGACATTTTTATAGAGAACCCATTTGTCGTCTCCAGTCACTCTTCGATTCAAAAGACGTGACAGCAAAGAAGAGCACACATACACTCTCTGCGCGTGATTCGACCCGCAATGTTTGGGAGGAAGCCATTGACGCAATTTTCTGACTTTTCAGAGGGCACGCAGGTGTCGATGACTGGTTGGATGACCAAATCCAAGCTTCACGATTTTTTTTACAGTAAATATTTCTATTTTCGCTTTTCTTAAACACATTTTAATCATTTAGAAATATTCTTAAGTGAATGTGATTTCAAAAATGTAAGTTGCTTGTAGAGCAAGTATTTACATTTTAGCTTTCTTAAAACAGACAATATTACTATGATTTTTAATTAATTTTCAAGTGAATATCATTAAAAAATTCGTTTTGGCATCTTTAAAAGATATTCTGAAGTGAACATGATTTTAAAAATACGGTAAATATTTCGTAAAAGACTCGTTTGTAACACCAGTGTTAAAGAGTTTCCATAGGTTATTTTTCGAGTGCATTCAACATATAACACCTCCAAAGATTTTTGCTGCTATTTTTAGCACACTCTACGACCACTAATAGCTGCTTGCGATAAAGGACCCGAAATTTCTGTTACGTGGTAGCAGGGAGTGCGAGAAATAACAACCAAATCTTAACTATTCTGGGGAAAGTAGCCGTTTACGCGTGATTTCGATGTCACATTCATTGAATAGCATACGAGATACCCAGGAAAAGAACAAAAAAAAAACAGGAGTGCAGAGAGCGTGTTGTTAAAAGTGTGAGTGCCAGGCAACACAGGAGTGGAGAGAGCGTGTTTATTATTATCATTATTATTATTATTATTATTATTATTATTATTATTATTATTATTATTATTATCATCATCATCATCATTATTATTATTATTATTATTATTATTATTATTATTATTATTATTATTATAACCTAGAGATTCAAGAATTTTTATTTATGCCATAAGCTTCCCTGGTCGGAAAAACAAATGGATACTTAATCATAGCGAATTAATTATTAGAGATTGAAAACTGCTTGTTAAAAAATTACTCTAAAAAGTTCCTTACCGATTATTTTGGTGCTTGAATTTTAAAAACGAAACATTTTACGCTTTTTCTTTATGTTTCCATTAGCGTAGTTAGTTATACTTTAGTGTTTCAATATATTTTGAGGAAAATGATTTATTTTCTTCCGTTTCCATTATTATGCTAATTAGATTTATTTTACATATTTCAAAATACTACTGTGTAGCAGTGTTTTCGTTGCAACTTATTCCCTTTTCCTATTATTTTTTTGTAAGCTTTCACTTCACTGACAATCTGTCATTCTGTGTGAGGTTGGTATACAGTAAACTTAAAAGGTGTATGAATTCAGGAAAATAATGAACGTTTGCTATTTCAATATAACAATATAAGTAAAACAATATTTAGTGGGTATTGAAACGCAACTTCATATTTGTGGCTAACAGGATACACATATATATATATATATATATATATATATATATATATATATATATATATATATATATATATATATATATATATGTGTGTGTGTGTGTGTGTGTGTGTGTGTGTGTGTATACACATAAATATACATATATATATATATATATATATATATATATATATATATATATATATATATAATTTTTTACTCATTTTCAAATCCAGTTGAATTTGCTATTCAGAGTTTTGCAAATTTCCTACGGTAAATCGATGAGTGTTCGCATTAATCGCGTTCTTTTCTTTTCAATTAACGCAATGTATACTCCACACACACACACACACACACAAATATCACGTCGTTTAACATGTTATGAAGGGCTATTTTTTTATTTCATGAATATTGAATGGATAACTGAACCATCGTTTTTTAATGCTTTTTGCATCCAATCATATTTTGATGACTTATACTATAGCGTTTCCGAATATGTAAACTTATATGATAGCACGATACGTCCCAGGTGAGTGACACGTGTCACACACTTATATTAATAGATTACAGATATATCCTTAAAATCATATTTGTAGTCCACTAAGTTTCCTTACTGGAATAACGCTATACGTTATTCACTAATTTAGTTGTAGGTTGCTCTAAAGTTCATTTTTGCTGATCATTTGTTAAGCCTTTGACTAGATTTATGAGAAGTGATTATGATCAAAATCCTCTCGCCATGACTAACACATTCTCTTGGATTATTGTATCTCTCCATACGTTCGTAGTAATCATCAGATTTCAAAATGTATTTAACTGACATTTGAGTTCTTGACAATTGTAGTACCTCTTAGAAACTGAATACTTAGAATACGGATTTGACCAATCCGCATAGAGCTTGAACGTGATAATTTGCCTGGTGTACTGGTATTACTAGCATAGATCCCGCCTTTATTTTAACCAGTTAGCTTGCGGTTTACATGTAATGGTTTTATGAGGGAGCAAACTTTGTTGGTTTCGCTCGTTTTTATTTCAATTGGTGAGAGTCTTCTGTAATTTGTGCATATTCATATGTTAAAGATATTTTTTAATCCACATCATAATCTGGTTGTTACATCATTGTTCTTATTTCCGTTCAGAACATATTTGAAGATTTTAATAAACCGTCTTTCTTTTTTTTTTTTTTTTTGCTCAATTGACATTCCACCGAAATTGAAGTTCAAAACGGGGGCTGAAGCTTGGGATCCGTTGCCTGCTTCCGAGTAACCCGATATGAATTAAAGGAAGAGGAAAAGAAGTCAGGACAACCTGTCAGATTATTTAAATTATTTAAATTATTATAATTGTCAATCGAAGTATGCAAAAATGAATAACAATGTCTTACTGCTGTCTCTGAGATAACCCATATAATGGATCAATGCGTTGATCCACGTTTCCATTCACATTGATCCATTATCTGGGACACCGCAGAAACAGCTGTAAAATACCATTGTATACTTTTGCTTAGTTCGAGTGACAATTTTAATGAATAAAATAATTTAGATGATCTGATAAGCTTATCCTGCTTTGGTTTTGTTCTCCTCTTGCTTTGAATAGTACCATACACACACACACAAATGCGCACGCACACATGCATGAACACGTGCACGCACACACACATACGTTTAAAAGTATGTTTGCTGTGTAGACTCGTGCCAACATCAACAAGCTCTCGGACATTGAGTTACTCTGTTACTTGTGCTAGATATTAATAAATCACACGCACACACACACACACGCACACAAACACACACACACACACACACACACACACACACACACACACACACACACATATATATAATATATATATATATATATATATATATATATATATATATATATATATATATATATATATATATATATATATATATACACATATGAGGAGCGGGACTGCACGTCTAGCTAGCAGTGCAGCCTCATACAAAAAGTTAGAACATTGTGATTAGCGGTGTATAACACGAATCACATAGTCTACTTGATGTAATGACACAATGATATTAGTGAGAGACATAACACATATATAAATGCATGGACACACTCCGGCATACGAGCGTACAACAAAGTAGCAAATGCATACACTTATACACCGCACAGAAAAACGCTTATACATGCCTCTATAGTAAATAAACCCAACAAGTCTGTGTGAACGTTTCAAAGAGATAAACTCCAGTTTAATATTTTGCATTTCGTTTGAAAGGTCCTTGGTGTGTATTCGCATGCTGAAACAAATTTTGTTGTTTCTCCGGTGGGTCGTTACGCCAGTTTGCTTATTACTATTGCCGTAATGACCCTCTGAAGACATGAAACTTACTTTTGTGAAAAGAAATATCGAACGACTGTATGTTACTTTTGGGGCACGCAACTGGAAAGAAATCCTCAATGTCCACGCCATAAGGATACGTCTAGTTCGCACTACTGGCAACTCCCCTCAAAATACAAACTACAAAATATGACGTCATTTAGCGTTGGTTACATGAAATCATTCAAGATTCGAATAGAATGATTCTATAGATTAGAAACTCTTGTTTACTGTTAAATGATGGGTTTCTACTTCAAACGTCTAATACTCTTCTTCCATAAGAAATTTGCTTGAGATTCCAAATACCTGAATATACCTTAAAGGTCATGTAGCCATATTGACATTCGTTTTCAAAGAAATAAACAACAAAGGCGAAACGATTCTTCATTCTAATCATTTTTTCCTCTGGTAGACAGGTGACTGCTGCATTCTCTTTTATATCGAAGCATGATATTTGATATTCTATCACAGCAAGTATGCCACTGTTTTCTTTTATATCTTAATAATTATTTTGCGAATGTTACTGATTATGTTTCTATGAATATCAGTTAGCTTTCTTGTGAGTTGTAATGTCAACAGCTTATAATATATGAAATGGAGTCTGACAAGATAGAAAGAAGTCCGTCCCGTTAATGCAGTTTAGGTTAACAGCAAAGTTTGATAATTTGTGTTTTGTAAAAGAGAAGTAAATCTACTGAAGGCTTCTCCCAGGTTTTCTACGAAAACTGTATGAATATGGCAATGGTTTTCTTTTCATATTTGCTATTGGTCAAAGGAAGTTGTTGCACCATTAAGTTTTTGAATATGTCATTTATTGTAATCAAATGTTATTTTATTAGGATTAGATTATTGCGGTTAAATCATTTCGCTACACGTGTTTATCATGCTAAATTTGCGTGGTCAAAATGATCAGAGAACATGCAAGAAATGGAAAAAAAATATGTTTCTTGATCAAATAAGTTCTTTTGATCAAATATATTCTTGTGATTACAACTACAACAATATTGAAATATAGTTATTGGTACCACCATCTTCTCTAACAAAGATCAGATTTTCTCTTAAGCACGAGGTTTAAATTTCTAAATTAATAATTAGCTGTGATTTTTCACCTATCCTTAAAAATTGTCTCCCTTGTTATGTGCAAATTGGTGACGGATGTCACAAGGCAACCATTTAAACATTTCTAGATCTCTTCGATGACGTCATCAACGCGTGTAAATGCATTTGATTGATTTCATTTCATATTATTATTGAGCAACTGTTGAATAAATTATTTGTAGTCGGGAGAAGCATCGAGTTTTAGTGTTAAGTATTTGGTTTTATATTTTTCGTGCTGTTAGCTCTGATCGGTACACGGTCCCTTGTAGGTAGAGTGGCAAAATGTAACGCGGTTGTTATATGTCGAAAATATATATAATAGATCGCTGTACTACTGTGATGGTAAAGACATCTACAAAAGATGCAGGTGAAAATTAGCATATGTACGACAGAAATAGCAATGGTAGAAATATTTGTAAGGTGTTGATTTGCATGGTGTATTGGGAATTTTGAATCATGAGAGAAGAATAGGTAACTGGGATTCTAGAATGTGATATCAGTATAGAAATCGAATAGAATGTTTTTAATATACGAATGGAAATATCGAACGCTTCCATATCCATGCTATACTAGCGTGGATAGAAATATTGATGATGTAAATGTAACATGGTAGTAGTTATGGTGGTGGCTTTGCAAGATAGTGTGAAAATTGCAGGAACTTGACAAGTAATCGCCAGTCCTGAAGGTGGTGCAGAAAACGCGTGAGGCAGTTGGCATGAAGTGCCATTGGAGAAAGATACTTATTAGCAATTTGACTGACGAGAGCAGTGATTATTCATAATGCAATAATGTGAAGCCTCGCTGGTAGCTAATTACTGCAGTTTGTGCAAACTGAATTGCATTCAATGAGTTAAACCTGGTGGGTATAGCAGTTGTATCCTGATGGTTTATTTCATTGTGTATGTGCGCGTCTGTGTTCGTGTGTAGGTGCGACTATATGATCGTGCATATGTATGCCTACTTGAGCACGTATGTATATATATCTGACAATAATAAGAGAGGGAGAGAGACAGAGAAAAAAGAGAGACAGAGAAAGAGCAGAAGGAGGACAAAACAAGAAATGAAAGACGTAAGAGAACTAGAAAGCAAATCATGAGCGAAACAGATTAGGGAAATAATGAGAGGATGATGCCTATTATATATATATATATATATATATATATATATATATATATATATATATATATATATATATATATATATATATATATATATATATGTATGTATACATTGACCAATATATTGACACCCTATCAAACTTCCCCCTAAAACAAAATACCAAAGTTAGGCCGAACATTAACAAATCAGAGATATTTGCACTTAAACGCATACAAAACGATGAAACAATAATAATTAAACAAGCAGATAAAGGGGGTGCAAGCGTCATCATGGATGTGGAATACTACAAGGATTTAGTTGAGGAACAACTAAAGGATACAACCTTCTATTGTGAAATACCCTCGAACATAGACCACCATATCATGAAGAAGATCAACCACCTAGTTTCTAAACACTACAACTCACTCACTGACAATGAAAGAGACTACATCACCAACTTCGAACCAACACCCAGTAACTTTTACGGCTTACCCAAAATACATAAGTCAGAAGATATTCAACAGGCAGTAAAAGAACAAGGAAGTGAATACATAAAAGTGCTACATCCAAAAGATTTAAAACTTAGACCAATTATAGCTGGCCAAGTATGCCCTACTCACCGTCTAAGCAATTTCATCGACATTCTTTTGAAGCCACTTTGTACATACATACCCAGTTTCATTCGGGATGACATCGACTTTTTATTCCATCTTCCCAAAACCACGGAAACAAATTCAATCCTACTGAGCTTTGATGTAGTAAGCCTATACACAAATATCCCACATGATTTAGGAATAATGGCGGTTGAATACTGGGTAAACAAACACAGAGAAGCAATTCCCAACAGGTACACGGTGACATTTATACTAGAATCAGTGAGACTTATCCTGGAAAATAATACTTTCTTCTCCAATGGTAAGAACTATATCCAAATTAAAGGCACGGCTATGGGGACGGGGTTTGCTCCCGTTTATGCGAATTCGGTGATGAGTTATTTGGAACAAAAACTCTACCAGGAAATAGAGGAGAGATATAATACCGAATTTAGGAAGTTTATAGAAAAAGCATGGAAGAGATACCTGGACGATTGCTTCATAATCTGGACCAAACCTCAAAGCATTGTGGAAGAATTTAACACCCTCCTGAACAACCTACACGCATCCATCCAATTTACAAAGGAGATGAGCAGTAGCAAATTACCATTTCTAGATATAATGGTAATTAAAAAGAACACCGCCATTACCACAGATATATATTACAAACACAAAGACACACACCAATACTTGAACTTTAAATCGTGCCATCCACCCCATACAAAACGCAACATAGCATACTACCTAGCCAGGTGAATATGTACTATTGTAGAGGGTATAGAGACCAGAAATCAGCGCCTGATGGAATTGAAAGAATTTCTGCTGAAGCAAAAGTACCCATCACGACTCATAGAAAATGGTATTCAGCGGGATTCGAAAATACCCATACAACAACTGAGGACACCGCAAATAAAAGACAAACAGGAAAAGATCATTCCATTTATAGTGACACAAAATCCATGCCACCAGAACAACCTTAATATCGCCAAAGCGAACTTACCGATCCTTGCACAAAGTAAGGAATTGAGAAATATCATTACAGATCAAAATATAACTCTCAGTAAGAAACAACCTAAAAACTTGAAAAAGCTATTAACAAATGCAAGGTCTGACCTCAGCAACAAAAATCAAACATTCACTGTATCCAAATGCAATGATAGCCGATGCGGTACATGCCGATCAATCCATACCGGGCCATATATGAACACAAAAAACAGGGGAAATATTCACCAATGCGAACATGAACTGCAAAAGTAGAAATCTAATCTACTGCATCAAATGCCCTAATTGTGAAGAACTGTACGTTGGCCAGACAGGTAATGTACTATCGGAACGCTCACGGGTGCATCGACAACAGATTAAAAATCCAGAAGTCCGCCAAATACCACTGAGTAACCATCTGGCAACATGTGGTCATCAGACTTTTATTATATTTCCATTCCATAAACTTTACAACCGCAATGAAATTGAGAGAAAATGCAAAGAAAATGACTTAATTAAAAAATTCAAACCCACTCTTAACAAACAATGATTAAATTTATCTTACTTGGGGTTTAACAATCTTATCCCTATAACTAAAACACAAAAAATCTCTCAAATGTTATCATTTCTAAAAATAGATTTGGCATCATTTCTAAGAATAGCAAAACACCTGCTGGTGTTTAAAAATCTAATCCCTACAACCAAAACACAAAACAATTTCTCAAATGTCATCATTTCTAAAAATAAGTTTGGCATCATTTCTAAGAACAGCCAAACACCTACTGGGGTTTAAAAATATTATCCCTACAACCCAAACACAAAACAATTTCTCATATGTCATCATTTCTAAAAATAAATTTGGCATCAATTCTAAAAATAGCCAAACACATACTGCTGCTGTCCAAAGGAATTGGTATAAAAGACAGAAAACCAGCCAATCTATTACAGTCTGTTAAAGTCTGTCATACCGGCCATGATGAAATACCACAAGGTATAGAAAATACGTATTCGCCTTTATATATTTAATCCTTTATATTGAACACTCAATATTTCATCTATTCAATAAGACATATTCCATATATTCAATAAGACATTCAATACTTTATTTCATTGTACCATCCATTTTTATTTTATATTATATATTGTATATCATATTATATATTGTATATTCCATATTCTATATCCCACATTGGTTTTGCAGGAATATAAATAAAACATAAAGAACAGACAGTGTTGGAACTCTTTTAAATAAAATAATATATTCCTCTATACGCAACCATACAAAACCCCTTTTTTTGTATTTATTTTTACTCGCATATATATATATATATATATATATATATATATATATATATATATATATATATATATATATATATATATACACTAACAGAGACATCCGGTGTTGCCCAGGAATGAAATTTTTCCTTGTGTATTGGAAGAATAACAATAAAAATAATAACAATAGTAATAAACGAAAATACAAAATTTACCACTTTTATGAAAGGAGATAAATACTACTACATACGTTGAAAGAAATTATGTAAGAGTTTCTGGGTAAATAACCTTCTTATTTTCTAGGTTTGGATCATAGACGAATACGTCTTGCAAACTACCTACTCTGGAGAAATCAACAACATTGACCATAACAAAATCGAGAATGTAGGTTTCAAAGACTGATCTTGAACTGTATTAATAGATATTGCAAAGAAAAGTGGCACTCGGAATTGTGTTCCTTTGAACTGAAATGGTATATCTGTTGGTCTGACTGGAATTCTTGGAAGGAAAACCTCTTCCCCAGAAGTTCATCCAATGCTGATAGTTGCTTGGGTCACATTAGGTGATAATGTATTCACAATCAACCTTGTCACGTTGCATGATTTAGGAGATCGAATAGAATGTCTGAAATCTCCTGATAAACTTAATGTAACTCCTCCCATTCATTTATAAATTTATTGTTGCCTCTGATGTCCAGTAACATCTTACCAAGAGCTTCTATTAGATCTCTATATGACATGGTGCATTCATCGGAAATGATGAGGTGGCATTAGCAAAATACTTCTGGTGGAACCTGAATCTTTGCTTATGTTACACATTAGACTGTCACTTGTAACCAGGTTTAGTGGTAATTTAAAAGCAAAATGAGCTGTTCGCCCTCCTGTGAGAATGGTGGCAGCAAAGCCAGTCAATGGTACTGCAAGATCAAAAACCTTATTTTGGTAGATTTACCTCCATTTGACCATTAATTTGTATTTCTGCAAGATCTATAATAGGTAAATTTTCTTTTCATTTCTTTTCTTTTCAAACCTCTAACGGTTTTCTTATTTGATGAAACAGCGTCGTAAGCATGTCGTCACTTAATATCCTAGGTTAACAATTGCACTTAGGAACTATATAACGGTTTTCTTAACCGATATTGCAAGCAGTTTCAATAAGTTCATGTCGAAACAATCTGATTAGAACTTCTTTCTCACGCACACTCTCTCTCTCTCTCTCTCTCTCTCTCTCTCTATATATATATATATATATATATATATATATATATATATATATATATACAGTGGATTATTTAAGACTTGGGTCTTATTTCTAGCAGGTAGATGCTCATTAAGCATCATTACGATATTTCATAGCTCGATAAAGCTATCATAACTGCGTTCCACCAATGCTACTACTGGTGATATCATCAAGTTTTGAATTTATCCACAGATGATATGAACAGTAGTGACATCTAACTTCAAATCTCAGTGTTTGAATATTTCATTTATATATATATATATATATATATATATATATATATATATATATATATATATATAAATTCAAACATGTAATTTATATACAAATAATAATGTTGTCTGTTGTGAATTAATGTAACTTGTCCCTGAAGACGTGGAAGGCCCTAATTTCTTATCTCAGACAAGATTAAGTCGGGATCTTGCATCGAAATGCGCATAGGATAATAAACAAGTTTTATTAATATATAGGATTGCGTCATGGCTCTTATTTCAATTGATATGCACCCAAAATTGTATCACCTATACGAAAGTCATTATATTTAAACCAAGTATAAATAAATTTTCAAGTGAGAATGTTGCTACTTTGGTAACAGTTACAATACTTATCTTACCAAAATATTTGGTAGATATTGAAATACGCCTATATATATATATATATATATATATATATATATATATATATATATATAGAGAGAGAGAGAGAGAGAGAGAGAGAGAGAGAGAGAGGGAGGGAGAGAGAGAGATAGATAGATAGATATACAGACATTGTCACAGAACGTATATGCGCATATTGCTCAAGACACTTAGAGGTGAGCGATGATAGGAGAAAGCGGATTATATTATGAAGCAACAGTGTAGATGCAAGTGGTTGAAAGGTTATATGGGAAACTATTGGAAATATCCTGCATTTTTAGAGAGTATCATCAGATAACTGAGTTGTGAAAAACAAGTGAAGTACGTGTATATGCATAGAATTTGATGTGTATACGTATATATAATGAATGTGAAAGGATTAATTTTCCTTCTCGATCCATGGATTCATAAAGCTGATTTCCCGTACTCCGTGGCGTGTATATCCACCGCCTCCCCGTCTAGAATGTCTGTCCGTCACATAATTTCTCATTTTTGCCGTCTGAGAGAATAGAAGCAACATAAAATGAAGCGTATTTTTCAAGAACACAATGCATCGCTCGGTCCAGGAATCGAAACCACAATCTTACGATCGTGAATCAAATACCCACTAACCACTAATACACATACGTTTACACAGAATATATGTATGTATATACACATACATAAGAAGACGAAAACGTGGCCAGCATGCTACTACAGAGAATCGAAACCTGTACCTCTCATGTTCCGACTGAGCTCTTTCTGTACCATTAATCTAAGTATTTCCTGACAACAAATAGCTTTTTTTTTCTTTTCATAAATAATACCTTTTGGAATGTAAGAATATTTATTTTATCTCTTTCTCTGTGTTCCAAATTTAAATCTTACCGAATTCAGCTTCGTTTCTCATCCCTCTTGTGTGGAGAAGTGAACGTATAATTAATAGAGTTACTTCTGCGCAGTTGTTTGAGATTATGACGAGACGCAATTTGGAGTCTATTTCCGCTCCTGGCGGAAAGTGATATGAATTCTTTATAATCAGCAAGGATTGCAGAAGAATGAAATACAGTGTGTTAATAGTGAATTATGAACCATTAAAACAATTACAATAAAGATATGTCGAAAAATATTGTGAATAAATATAATTCTTCATCGTATCAGTTTCAATGGGAGTACATTTGCAATTTCATAAGCATAAATTTAAAGTTTGCTAACAATACCGATGCCCCTAATGGCAGCCCAAACTGAGCCACCAAAGAGAAATAATTCCTTTATTCAACATCTATACGTCCACACACGCATATATAAACTGGCCCTTCGTCGCTTACGGCGACGAGGCTTCCCGTTTATCTGATCAACGAACAGCCTACTCTTGGAATTAACGTGGAAATATTTGTATTTGTAAGTGTATGTTTATATATACGTGTATCTGAACGAATATATATTTTTGTATGTATAAATTGGTTCGGAAATGCAATAGAGCAATTTATTAACTAGTGACGTAAGTTTCTCACATAACATTGGTATATGATATAGCTGCAGTAGATGTTGAGTAATTGGTAGAAGAAATTCACTGCATGCCGTTGGATGAAAATAGAATATCAAATATAGTCTGATACTATGAATATTTCAGGAAAAAGTAAAACTAATTGGGTGGGAAAGCGGAGGTAAGAGAGCAATTAAATTGATGACTGACAGAATAGGAAGTGTTTGAAATAGGCATAACAAACAGGTGACATTCAATGTAAAACGGAAACTATAATTATAAAGAAAAGAGAGAGTAAGATCAGAGGTAAGAGAAATATTTAAAATATAGGCAGTTGGAGACTGTGAGCATTAAAATGGAGTGAAATTGTAAGAAATATATATACCATTATGACAAATGGTGAATCTACTTGCATGATATGTATAGAGAATACGTAGAGGTGATAGTCAAATTCTGTTAATAACTGAGGTAATCGATCAGGATGATGGTTTGATATACACGCTTTCTGAATTCAGAATGACAGGGAAAGGAAAATGGGGTCGACAAATTAAGTACCATTTGCGTACTGGGGTCGACCAAATATTTCGGGCCTTGTGCTTAGAGTAGAAAAGAATATGCTTTTCTTCTGAGCAACCAGTGGTGAATCCAAAGCATATACAATTTTGATACTTTATTGCCGCTTTTTGCTATGATTTCCTTTTTCTACCGATATGTTATTGCTATTCTTTAGCTTTATTCTCTCCATTTACTAATTTATAGTTATACACACACACACATATGTGAATTTGTGTGTGTAATTGTACTACAAACACACACACATGCACATGTACACATACGTACACGCATGCATGTATCATATGTAATCGCAATCTGTAATATTTGTTATAACAAATATTATTAATTTACAGATGATATTTGTTCCGATTCCTACTTTTTAGCGACAACACTTGCACATTTACTCGAGTAAATTTGGTTTTATGTTTGTCATTTTCAAACATAAAATACATTTTGGTGTTTTGTTATCTATACTTCAATGGAGAAAGCTACTTATCGATTAGTTTTAATCATGCCAAAAGATTACCAAAGGTTAGTCTGTCTGGAATTTTTTAATAAATTTCAGTTTTAATGTATTTTATCAAAATGCAGTTTTAGAGCTTCGTTATAGTTGCCTATTTCAAGGACATGCTTCGATCTCAAATCTTATTCAGAATGACATTTGAATTTACTGCGGGCATTATTCAACGTCTGTATACTTTGTGAAAATATGTTTCCCAAATGTTTCCAAATTTACTTTCTCGTAACTATAAGTTTAAATACATCAGCAGCAAAATTACGTTGATTCCAATGTCGTTTCATATTTGCTGGGTGTTGTTAAAGAAATAGAAATCTGAATAAGACAAATGGTTTTAGTTTACATACGACAACTGTGAATGACTACAAACATATACCCCAACCCCCACTGATTATGTTTCCTGTTAACTTTCAAGAAAATGGATATTTTTAAAGAAATGTTCTACGAATACCTTTCAGATGGCGTAGATTGCGATTATATCGGAATTTAATGTTTAAAAATGATGGAGAGGATGACAGTTTACGCATCTCTACTTTATTTTCCTCCTACATTTTCATAATATCATTACAAGTGAATGTTGAAAAACATTACTTTTGAGAAATATTGCACTCTTTCCAGAAAATGTTCTGAAATAAATCTGTGTGGAAAGGGAAGTACAAAGCTAACAGGAATTATATTGTCGCAACCCTAAACACTCTTTTAAAAACTGAATCAACGATGGTCTCTTCTCTGCATGGTAACCTAGTAAGCATGAAAAAGAAAGAATATGTGTCTCAAAAGTTTTTCTCGGTAGGTGTGGCTGCGTAGTAAGAAGTTTGCTTCCCAACCACATGATTCCGGGTTCAGTCCCACTGCGATGCACTTTGGGCAGGTGCCTCCTTCTATAGCCTCGGTCCGACCAAAACCTTGTCAATAGATTAGGTAGACGGAAACTGAAAGAAGCCCGTCGTATGTATATGTATATATATATATATATATATATATATATATATATATATATATATATATATATATATATATATATAAATTCAAAAAGGGATAAAACTCTTTTACAGGAATATTATCAAGAAGCCAGTGTGTAAAAAAATT
Organism: Octopus bimaculoides; assembly: GCF_046866305.1. Lineage (NCBI taxonomy): Eukaryota > Metazoa > Mollusca > Cephalopoda > Octopoda > Octopodidae > Octopus > Octopus bimaculoides. The sequence goes on along the minus strand of NC_142934.1, from coordinate 94,872,592 downwards.
CGTAAGGGAAATTTCTATTCCCAAGAATATAATTATTCGTTTATATTTATGTAAAGGGCATTATTACAGAAAAATAACAACGCCACACAGTGGACTTCTCAAAATAACCACATTTAGTACCTAATGCGAGGAAAAACAACCAACAGAAGCTTACCTACTTTCTTTTAGATAAACTTAACTGCGTAGTTAACTGCACAGTTAAGTTTATCTAAAAGAAAGTAGGTAAGCTTCTGTTGGTTGTTTTTCCTCGCATTAGGTACTAAATGTGGTTATTTTGAGAAGTCCACTGTGTGGCGTTGTTATTTTTCTGTAATAATGCCCTTTACATAAATATATATATATATATATATATATATATATATATATATATATGAGAGAAAGAGTGTGTGTCTGTGTATGTGTGTGTATTTGGCCCTCCCCTACTATAGCTTGACAACCGATGCTGGTGTGTTTACGTCCCTCGTAACTTAGCGTTTCAGCAAAAGAGAACGATGGAATAAGTACTAGGCTTACAAAGAATAAGTCCTGGGTTCGAATAAAATAATTGTCAGTAAAACCTCAACAAGATGGGGAAACAAAATCGAGGAGTATGAAGTAACCCTTACGGTCCATTTTCCACATGAAATTCCTATAAAATCGTAATCTGATTCACGATACAGCCGTAATCTACTCAGTCTGAAATGTATTTGTAGAAACACACCTCATTATATATCCATTTTTCAGGAAGATGTGAGGAAATTAAATCAGATGGGCACATTTGTGTATTTATGCCCTGATTTACTCAAGGAGGGATTACCAATAGCCGTATTACGAGTTCAGACATAACATATCAGAAAAACTACACAAATTAAGATTCATATATGTAAATATCGTTTCGCAACTAAAGAAAAACCGCCCGGGGGTTATCTTTCTACTGGTATTTAGTAATATAGTTTTCACAGAAAATATACTCTTTTACTTTTTTACTTGTTTCAGTTATTTGACTGCAGCCATGCTGCAGCACCGCCTTTAGTCGAGCAAATCGACACCAGGACTTTTTTGTAAGCTTACTACTTATTCTATCGATCTCTTTTGCCGAACTGCTAAGTTACAGGGACGTAAACACACCAGCATCGCTTCTCAAGCGATGTCGGGGGGACAAACACAGACACACAAACGCACACATATATATATATACATATAGATATATATGACGGGCTTCTTTCAGTTTCCGTCTACCATATCCACTCACAATCATGTGGTTGGTAAACAAGTTACTTACCACACAACCACTCCTGCGCCAAAATGTAACAACATTTTGATATTTTTGACTTCGACTAAAAATAAACAGAACGCAAATGGAATTGGTTCAGGTATGAGAAACGTCTATAAAAACAATGTCGATTATTTGCATATTGATGAATCGTCGTTATAACGTGAGTTATAAAAGGATTAGATAATGGGTTGCCACATTTCCCCAGAGATATTAAGCCTAATTTGAATATTATCTGAAACCATGACTAACTCTAGTGCTGGAGGTTTCTTCAGCCTCATATTGTCGTTCATTTGTTTGGTATTACACTATTTACCATAACAAATTGGAAAATTTAAAATCACTAAGAAATTAATTGATGGATACATTATTTAGAACAATTCGTTGCATTCCGTTTTGTTTTTGCGGTATATATCGGTTTCCAAAGAACATAAATCCTGCAATTCAAAGAACTGATTCTGCTTTATATTATATATGACCTGTTTATTTAGTCCAATAACCAAACAAAATCTGGGATTTATATTATCTTTTACACAGTGAAAAATATCCCGTAATATATGCGGAATGTTTACCTGTGGCAAGATCAGTTACTATCTTATCTACAAGTTGAGAAGTCATGGCAGCAGAAATCACTGAAAATAGATCAAAACGAGTTCCAATTGCTTCAACTGAATTACCAAAATGAGGGAGATAGAAATTGTAAAACAGCATATCGCTTTATAAATATTTCTTTTCTGTGGAATAGGCAAGAATATAGTTTAATTATACTTGTTCCTTCTTTTTGTTATTCTTCGCATTAATCTCGTTCGAGCGGGAATTTCCATTGTTCTTTTGATTTCTTTCTCTTTCTTTATATGTGTCTGCTATCCATCATTCTTTGTTTCCCTCTGACTATTTCCAAATTTAATATACCCCACTACTATTTCTTTGATTTTATCTTCCTTTGTTCTCACTCAGACATCATTTACCAATTCTCTTGACATCATTCCGTTAATTTTTATCTCAAATGCTTTCATATATTTTTATTTTACATTTTTCTTCTTTTACTTTTTCATTTTCTTTTATACGACTATCTCTTTAGTTTTCTAATTTCAACCATTAGTCATTTATAGTGTATTTGAAAGATTTCCTGTTATCTTTTGCTAAAAAAGTATAAATCTAATTAATCCACGCCTCCGCCCAAAACAGTCTCTTGCAGCAACATATGCGAGATTGATTATTTATTATAAATTGGCCGATAGAAAGTAATATATAGCTTTAAAAATGTTTCTCATTAGAAATCAAAAGAAGCAAACGAAATGATCAGAACGAAAACTATAGTCTTGAGATTCTACTACTCAAACGGTTTCTTAATTGGCTGTCCACTTCGCTCTTTATATATTTATATTTTTTTTTTTTGCTTTATAATTGTTTTAGCTACTACAATCTGTATATGATTGCCTTCTAAGAGAAATGTATTTTATTGTACAAATATCTTACATATGATTCTTTGGTAGAGATAAATGTCTAAACATACGGTAAGCGTGTTCAGCCTCGTCTTATATTAAAGATTTGATTCCATCCTCCTCTTTGATAAAATGTAACTTAATGAAAATGTATATATACATAAGAGTAGTGTTGTTGTCTTTGACTAACCCAAAATCGGCTCTCACTGTGAAGACTCTTAGAACCTAAGAAATTGATTGAACAAATAGGTGAGACTAAATTACCGATGTACTTTCTCTTCTGTTGAAGTGTCATTACGGTCTATTTGTGATTATCTTGATCATTCGCCGTTAAAAGGATATTCGATATTATATTAGCCAGTATTCCACTTTTTAATATGGCTGACTGTGATATAAAGGAGCATTGAAATAATAGTTGAACCAGTGCACGGTGCCTCTTTTGTTTATTACCGGTTCAGTATATTAAGTGCAAACATTATATATGCCCTCAAAACGTTAGGATTACTTTATAAATTATAGTTAGCAGAATAATTAATTGCAACAACTGCCTAGCCATAGATCATAGCAAAGTAAAAATCAAAATCAAATACATATTATTCGAATATCCGTTTCGTGAATACATTGACGAAACACGAAGGTGGTGTTGGGGTAGAATCTACACACATTCCCAACGTAATCAACATTCATTTATCTGACGAATCTATACAATAAAGTACGCGGAAAATTCATGGGGCGCTACATCTCTTGTCGATCAGTCTTTGTCCATATTTCTCAGTATCAACTGGATTCTGCTGTGAACAGAACATACATTTCCCAAACACCTCTATCCATTCATGGTCCATGGACTTATTACGTAGCGGGACGCTGGAGCAACAAACAATCTTCCATCTGCAATATCACTTTACTCTTATCCTTCCATAATCAGAAAATTAATACAAATCACTCTCAAATATATCTGGACCTCTGCACCACAGGTGCACTGTAGAAGAAAAGATCGTTAGCTGTTTCATGGTTCACATATCAATACATCCATTATTACGATAAATTATAAACTTGGAAACATAATTTTTAAGTTCTATAATAATTCAGTTGTAACCTGCGAACAAAATGCGAAATCTCAATTCTGATTTAAAAAACAAAAATTAAGTCTTACCATAAGCAATTCCCTCAAAAAACTAAATTGCACTCGCAATAAAGAATTCAAAGAAAATTGTGAACCATGCAATTCAAAGAATACTTTTCAATGTTACATACTTTCTGATAAAGAACAAAAATGCCAAAGTTCCAATTCCATTGTTTCGGCACACTAAACAGCATAAATCAAAGAATACCATCTAAAATATCCCAAATACTTCAACTATCATGCTAGTAAACAGTGCTTGACCTTCACAAATTTATCTATTATATAAACCACATATCCACAGGAATATGTACGCGCAGATAGTTAATCACATTTAGGCAGATGTTTCTTTTTCTAGAAGCGAAACGACTGTAATACATCGACATATACATTATATCTCTGGCGATAAGTGACAATGAAGTATTAAAAAATTACAGCTATAGGAAGTCAACACAAGATTCTACCTTACATATAGCAAACATTTAAGAAGTGGCTCTTGTGGAACTGAACTGGGAACCATGCAGTCATGAAGTAAAAATCTTACCACACAGCCACATATATTCACATTTTCTTTCTTTCAGAAATATTCAGAATCTTCTTCCAGGCAAAGAATTCTTCATGAAAAATCAATTGCAACAATTACTTTACAATACATCGCCGTTAAATATGTGTCGTCGATTCAGGAAATGGAGATGTAGCATGAATATAATTTATTATCTGCAAAAACACAACATATTCTCTTACAACTGTTTCAGTTTGGTGTTAAGATATTAAATTACAATAATTTAATCCTTATATTAATAAAAAATCTCATCGGAGGCGTAAAAATGATATACCGTTAGGTTTTTAGGTTTTTGTGTTTCCAAATCATCTTAGCAGGCTGAATATTATTTTGTTACTAATATTGGTATAAATATGGGCCATAGTGTCCTAGGTTGTTTTATTTGGTAATGGATAATGTGTATATAATCAGTGTAACAATTGGTAAATAAATAAATAAAGGTTAGATAGTGAGTTACAGTAAGTAACAGTATCATATATGAGGGATCAAATAAATGAATACTTTTGAAATTTGTTGATAAAATTCAGGAAAATTAACGTGAAAAATAGATAAAAAATTATATCAACGCAGGTAAAAAAAAATACTAGGCAATAAAGCAATAATTCACTTGATATTTCGTATATAAATATATATATACATATAATGACTTCATCCGTGTAATAAGATTGAACAAAAAGAGTACTTCATCTGCAAAGAGTAAAAATATTGTGAATTGATCGTAGAAAACAATATACATACATACATACATACATACATACATATATATATATATATATATATATATATATATATATATATATATATATATATATATATATATATATATATATATATATATATATGTATATATATATATATATATATATATATATATATGTATATATATATATATATATATGTATATATATATATATATATATATATATATATATATATATATATATATATATATATATATATATATATATATATATATATATATATATATATATATATATATATATGCAGAGATAGAGACAGAGAAAGAAAGTGAACTTGAGAATGCATTGGGATTTGGTTAGATTTTTTTTTTTTAAATCTTTAAAGACAATCTGTCTCAGAAATTTCTTATTTAAAAAAAAAATGAGATAGAAAGACGTGGATCTGTTTTGTAATTGCCTTGCTTCTGGCGTGGAGTTCAAAGTAGAATTGTTATGGAGAGGATTTGATTGACCGAAGATGATCACATGATTACTTTTAGATATTTGTGTAAGTACACCTGTTCATTAATATCATGTGACAATGTTTCGCGCCATAAGGAAAAGCTGTCGCAGTTGAGTGAACGCATCTGACAGTCCCAAACAATAAATGCTCTCCGAAATTAATCAGTTGAGTGTGGGAGAACATGATCACGTGATTAGCCTTAGAAACTTGTGTAGGATCGCCACTACATCCTTGCGTTAATATGACTATATTTTCTGCCGAAATTAAAGGCTGACACGGATAAGTGAACATGTTTAAATTTAATCTTTCAAGTGACAGAGTGGAGAGGATCTTTTCTCTTTAACCCAGGGTTGAAGAGATATGGTTTGTACCGATGTATGCAGGCATAAGATTGTGTTCTCCACGTTTGTTCCTAAATGTCATAAGGAGATAGTCATTATTGAAGCGCAATTAGTTCTAAATGAACCCATGTGTGCGCAAGTATGCATACTTATATATAAGTAGTAATCAGTCCTATATATAAATACGCATATGGCCCACTATTGGCACTTCACGCCTGGTGTTGGTATGTTTACATTCCCGTAAGCTCGCGGTTCAGCCAACACTGAAACAAGTCAAAGAATAAAAGAAAATACGTGTGTGTGAGTGTGTGTGAGTGTATGTGCGTGTGCGTGTATTTCTGCACATAAATACAAAACAAATTGAAAAACAATACTCGAATAACAAAAGTAAAATAACAAGCATTCTATTCATGCTGTACAACACTTCACACACTATATATATATATATATATATATATATACATATATATATACATATATATAATTTAAGTTATAAGGGTGATAAATTGGATATTAATTTAATTAACTCCAACTTAAAACCAGTGGTCTAGCATAAAGAAAAATATGAAAATTCAGAAAAATTGTATTACATACGTATGTAATACAATATTTCTTATACGTATATATATATATATATATATATATATATATATATATATATATATATATATATATATATATATATATATATATTCAATGTTATGTATGCATAAATAATTAGCGTCTAGTAAATTTCATGATAAAGATAATAGAGCAATTCTGAGGAAAGAGAAGCTAACAGTGGACCAGTTGGCTCGATAGTGGAAACGAACTTAGTATCAGGTGGTTGCAAACAAGAAATTCTTAACAAATGAATGGCCATATATGAATGCGAATCATATGCTTTTCAATGTCTCTACCCTTTTCTGGCTACACGCGCGCATGCAAAGATGTACGCGCACACACACACACACACACACACACACACACACACGCACACACACACACACACAAATTTATTTATTTGTGAGTAGTTTCGGATACATAAGGCAAAAGGAAAAAAAACAAGACAAGAAACGTCATTGATCCAAAATTCATTTTACTGTCTTTCTTCATATTTTCTTATTGAACTTCAAACAAATAATATTTTACCCGAAGAAACACGATCTATATTATTTAAGTTACCGCGGATGAGAAGAACTTCAAGCGTTCTATATAATCTCCATGTAAGACAAGTCCCACCCACTCAACTACATTTACAACTCTCTTACTACAACCAGAGTCATATCCATGACGGAACCTGGCTTCACCCATTAACATTGATTCTTCTTTGTTCGATGCCAACGTTCTGAGTGAAGGAATGTTTGGGAAGGATAATCAAAGAAAAACGAACAATCATTGGTTTTCCTTTCAACTATGTGATTCGTTACTTTATATTACAAATGTTTATTCGGTAGTGTGCGCAACTTAGTAAACGCAAACAAACGTTGCCATTGTGTTTGCCAATGATTTTTCCATGCCAATTTAAGATGTGATCGATGCGATAGCTTCAAATGACTTTCAGTCTTTACATAGATGTAATCATGTCTATACACCAACACCGCACACACACACACTGATATGCGTACGCAGAGACACATGCCTCCAATCGTGCGAAATACACAAGAATACATACACGTAAATACATCGATATGTATGTATACACATATAGAAACACCATGAAAGACATGCACATATGTATGAATATATAAATAAGCCCGTATATATATATATATGTGTCAGGACGTACGCATGTACATATATAAGAGAGCTGGACAAGTTCAATTCCCGATGAATATGGAAGAAAAGATCATCATTTTTCACTGAGTTTTAGAACAATAATTGATGAGATTCATGGTACATTTACATTTAGATGTGCGGGGTCTGCTCATTTACGCAGTTATGGTCAGAATTTGGAAGCCTCCTATTATATTATATAGTCATGGCTGCTTCCAATCTATAGATTTTGACTCTTAATGTTGAAATCCTTTCATAATATTAGATAGGACAAATTTTAGTTCGTGTTTATGGGTTTGTTATAGAATTGCAACAATCTGTGTTCGAAATTAAGAAGCGGCAACGATTACCTGCCACCTGAACACGGAATGATAGGGAATGTCGTGTCATGTTTTCTGAAGAGACTTAAGCAATATTTACCGTATTTCAGGCATGGGGCTTCCGAAGCGCTTAAGAGTATTCAACATTTCACGTTCACTAAAATTCTATAGTGTACACATTTGATCGAGGCAAACTCGTATCACCCACAACACAAAAATCATTCCGTCTCATCATAGGTCTCAGCTTATATCGCCTATTCTAGAAAAGTCTGTTCTGCAATTGGTATCAGCGTATCAAGGAGAACATTCTGATTTTTTTACTGGGACTGGGGAGAAAGATAGAGACCTGAGCACTTATGCATAATTTCCTTACTCCTTTATGATTATTTATACTATGTAACACATTCAGAGCTGCTTTGTGCCCGACACACATGGTGAGTTTACAAGTGTTACTTCTCAAACGTTTGTCACTAAATATGAGATTATATAGAATCTTATCGCCACGAAAGATTTATCTCAAATTTTAATAGGGCCACGTTTAAATCCTTAAATTGTTGGTGAAACAAGCAGGTGTAGAAAAGGAATTTTGTGTCGGTTTTGTAATTTTTGGAAATGATTTTGGCTTCTTTCCAGTAGAGGATATTTGTTGCTTAGGGAGAGATTCTCGTCCGCTTATTTAATTGGCACCGTTCCCATCACTTTTCCGATCCAACATTGTTTCCTTTATTCCCGTGTGATTATAACTTGTTACACAATCTAATTAGATTTATAATTTGGATTGCTCCTTTGGATAAGCGTTGAGTTTCCTCTTTCTGGGAATTTCGTGTTTCAAATTCAAATTCACGACTACCCTGTCATCAAATTTTACGTCTTACTGTTACTTTGGACATTTTCATATCTACAGAAGGCATCGAATCAGACGAGTCTTCTACAGGTGATTTTCATCAGGAAATTGCAAAAGTGAGGAACGAGATAAGTGGAGATATTGTGAGCAAGTGGAAAGGATGAAGTAAAATTTAAAAAACAAAACCATTAATGTTGAAGTCACAGGTCAAATTAGTAAAACCTGTTCCTCCTCAATTCTCAATTGGATGGGATTTATTTGGTACGAAATGTAAAGATGAGAATAACAAGTTGACGATTTCTGTTATGGGGTGCGAGTAAGGTCTCTTCTTGTTTACTTTCTCAAAGTAATTGATTTCCTTAAACTTTCTGATTACTTTCTCAAATACTTTCTTGTAAACTGTTTTTAACATTTTCTTATTATTATCAAAGAATGAATTTCTGTTTCTTATTACTTTTGTGATAACCAGTACTTAACAGAATAAAGCTCATACAAAGCTTTACATTTTACTTTTGACAATCTTTTTCTAAAAAGTGAAACCGGTCAAGTGAATAAGCAACTTTAAAATTGCATTTTCAAACCTTCTTTCATATATATATATATATATATATATATATATATATATATATATATATATATATATATATATATATATATGTATATATATATATATATATATATATATATATATATATATATATATATATATATATATATATATATATATATATATATATATATATACATATATATATATATATATGATATGTATATATATATATATATGTATATACATCACATATATGTATATATATATATATATATATATATATATATATATATATATATATATATATATATATATATTATAATATTTGTTATTTTTCAATGGTAGTGTCCCGGCATGTCCACAGTCTTAGGACTGAACCATGTAAAAGAATAAAAGTGTGTATATACATACATACATACATACATGCATACATATGTCTATGTATATATATATATATATATATATATATATATATATATATATACACACACTTTTATTCTTTTACATGGTTCAGTCCTAAGACTGTGGACATGCCGGGACACTGCCATTGAAAAATAACAAATGTTATAATCAGGAGACGAACTTGGATCGACGGCTAGGAAGACAACCATGCTATATATATATATATATATATATATATATATATATATATATATATATATATATATATATATATATATATATATATATATTTATATACATGGATCACTCACTCTTATGAACAACCAGGCAGAAAAGGATAGTGGAGCCAAGGAAGCAGCAAACAGAAGCCCCTCTGTGCCAGTGGTCCTACAAAGGAAAGGAGCCCTCACCCCAATAGATAACCAGTGGAAAATAGTACCCACAAGAAAAGGAAGAACAAAAGGTAGAAAATCTCAAGGTGGATCCAATGCCATCCAAGACACCAAAGGAAAGAAGAAATTTGGAAGGCACCCAAAAACTTGCAAATTCTACCTGCAAGGCAAATGTTGGCATGAGGAAGACGGCAAAAACTGCCGGTTTGCCCACCCGACACCTCGCCAAATCTACAAAGGTTTAAAGGATAAAAACTTCCCTGAGGAAAGACGACAGGTGTCCCCAAGGAGAAAATTCAAGGGCGTGCGCTGTTCAGAAATCTTACGCAACGCAGCAGCTGAGCAAGAGTCTTTTTTGTGCATGGCGCAAAAGATTATGCAGCAGCTGACGTGGCTACGCCAAGCACAGACGAGGAACCTTGCCCCCCACTGCGCAACACCACCACAGCCAACAGACATGGGATGGCCTCCCATAACGCCTGCACAGGCATCACACCAATATTTTTACTAAATATTGGGGGCCTGTTGCATAATAATAATAAAAGCAAAATTTCTTTCCTGAGAGACCTTGCTGCATGCAATCAATCCCTATGCATAGCACTCGTGGAAACTCACCTCAGCCCTGATATAAAGGATGCAGAAGCACACGTACCAAAATAGGTCATACTGCGAACAGACAGAAGGGAAAGGAGCCATGGTGGAGTTGCTGTATACATCCGTGACGACCTCACACCCGAGGTCTTACTGTCATACTCAAATTCGGTATGCCACACCCTAGTTGAATACATAAGACAACATAATATAGTCATATGCAATGCATATTGCCCACCGGATGCTCCAAACCACATAGGCAAATTTGAAGATTGTCTCGCTAGAATTAAAGAAATCCTCATGAAACTGGAACACCATGTGACCATATTTCTTATGGGTGATTTCAACTTACCCAACGTCAAATGGCCCGAAGGTCTCATACTCTCAGGAATGACTTATCGCAAGCAAGCACAGGTGGAATGCCTGCTCAACCTCACCAATGCCCTATTCATGGAGCAAACTGTTCTCAGACCAACTAGAGCGAATAACATTCTAGATCTCTGCTTCACAAACAATACGGACATCATTCATGATGTGAAAGTGACGCCGACATTAGTTTCGGATCACAACATAATAGAGCTGTCTATGTTTGGGCCAAAAGAAACCAGAGACATACAGCCTAAAGGAAGCACCCAAAATCTCTCCAATCTGAACTTCCACAAAGCGGACTGGAAATCGATTCAGAAAGAGATCCTCAGAGAGGATTGGCCAAAATGTCTCTCCACACCAGACATTGACATGAAACTAGAATGTGTCATGTCTATTGTGCAAGCCATAAGCCATAAATATGTCCCAAAGCACAAGGCCAAAACAAATAGGAACAAGATTCCAAGGGAGAGGAAGATCCTCATGAGACGACGGACAAAAGTTGCAAATCGACTCAACCAGCATCCCAAGAATGGCCAAAGGTCCCGCCTAAAAACGACACTGATGGAGATCGAAAAAAGGCTGCAACAATCATATGTGAGGGAGAGAGCAGACAAAGAAGCCTGGGTTATAAAAAACATTAAGTCAAACCCAAAGGCCTTCTTTCATTACGCAAAAGAAACAGCCTCAGTACGCTGCAAGATTGGACCCCTCTTCGAAAAGGATGGCTCCCTCACAGACAGTCCAACTAGGATCAGTGAGGTACTGAATGAGCAATTCAAAAGTGTCTTCACCACTCCATTGGAGCACGGACAAGTGAACAAACCAGTGGACCTCTTTGCTACCTCCCCTATAACCAGGGAGGCAGTTACGATGGAATACATCAACATTAGCGAAGAAGATGTACTACTAGCTATACATGAAGTGGACACAAACTCAACTGCTGGCCCTGATGGTTTCCCAGCAATCCTCCTTAAATCGTGTACGCATGCCCTGGCAAAACCCCTCCAGATACTCTTCCAGAGTTTTCTCGCAAACGGAAGACTGCCAAGCAAGCTGAAGGAGCGAATAATATGCCCAATCCATAAAGGGGGAAGCAGAGCAGATGCCAAAAACTATAGGCATATCTCTCTGACTTCACACATCAGCAAAGTCATGGAAAGGATAATCAGAGGAAAACTTATCGCATTCCTTGAAGAAAATAAATTGCTGAGTGATACCCAACATGGCTTTCGACCAGGTAGGAGTTGCCTGACCCAGCTCTTACAACATTACGACTGGGTGTTGAGGCAGTTACTCAACAACTCAAACGTGGACGTAATATACCTTGATTTTGCAAAAGCTTTTGACAAAGCGGATCATGGTGTGATATGCCACAAACTTCGTGATCTTGGCATAGCTAGAAAACTTGGAGAGTGGTTACATGACTTTCTGAAAGATAGAAGTCAGGCAGTAGTGGCTAATGGAGCCACCTCTATGAGAACACAAATAATGAGCGGTGTTCCACAGGGCACTGTCTTGGGACCATTGCTTTTTATAGTCGCTCTCTCAGATATGCCTTCAAGTGCCCGGATAGCCACTCTTGCAAGCTACGCAGACGATACAAAAGTCTCGCAGAAAATACAGAACTCCAGTGATGTTGCACACCTGCAGCAGGAATTGGACTCAGTTTACAGATGGGCTGTTTAATGCTGAAAAATTCCAAGCCCTGCACTACCAACGTCCAAAACTGAATATTAAACTTACAGAGTACACTGGTCCACAGGGAATTTCAATCCCAGAGCCTAAATCAGTGAGAGACCTGGGTATCGACATGAGTGATGATTCCTCTTTCCAAGTGCACATTACCAGAATGGCAACAAAGTGCAGACGATTGGCTGGATGGATCCTGAGAACATTCAGAACCAGAGATAAGGAAACCATGATGTTACTCTGGAGGACTTTCGTCCTCAGCCGCCTGGATTACTGCTCACAGCTGTGGTCACCCACTAGTCTGAAATTAACAGCAGACCTTGAAGCAATCCAGAGGAGATTGACAAAGAAGATTGTCTCTTTGCAACTGCTCAGCTACTGGGAAAGGCTGAAACAGCTAAGACTCTACTCCCTGGAGAGAAGGTGGGAGAGGTATGCAGTAATATACATCTGGACGATCCTGGAAGGAATTGTGCCAAATTTTGGCATTGAAAGCTACACCAATGCCAGAACGGGACGACACTGCATAGTGCCAAAGATCCCAGCAATGCCATCGCGCTTCAGGACCAGTTACTGCAAAAGCTTGGGATTCAGGGGCCCACAGCTTTTTAATATTCTCCCAAAGAGCCTGAGGAATCTGCACAAAGTAGATGTAGGAGTTTTTAAATCAAAGTTGGACCTCTTCCTATCGAGAGTCCCAGATGAATCTACCTCGCGGCAGGAGGTGCAAATGAGGGTTGCTAAATCAAACTCCATTCTTCACCAAGTGCCACATATTGTAAGAGGCTCCCTGTAATAACAGTGTAGCAACACGGTGGTGCATCATATATATATATATATATATATATATAAACATACATAGACACATACGTGGACCCATACGTACATATACATTCACACATATATATATATGTACATATCTATGTCTTTCTATGCACATATACATATATGCATTTTAATATAAACAAATACACAAATATATATGTGTGTGTATTAAGAAACATGCATGTATTTATATAATTGGCAATATTGATAACATATAAGTATGAGTTTCCAATAAAGTTTGTTTTATTCTCACCACTAATTATACGATTCAAATTTTACTTAAGGTAATTACCTCTTGGATTAAAAGAAAGTGCTTAGGGCAAGTATATTTAGTGCCCATTATACGTGTTAATTTGGAGCATGAAACTTCAATTAAGGCAAATAATTCATACGTGTGCGTTAACTTCTTAATTCTGGTTAATTCGCATGTTAGGTACTGTTTAGCCCCAGGCTAATGCTGACAGATTGAGCGTATGTTAAAATGTTGAAATTTAGTTCAGTGATTAAATCATTTTGTAAGTTTTTAGTCTTTTGAACTCTGTTATTCATATTTCGCGTTTCTTAAACGGTAGCACGTGATTTGAGGTAATTCGACTTTTATATTTTGTTAATGTTGGGTATATATTTGTTAATGCATGGAAGATGCTTCTTGGGTTTATGGTGTTTCAAGGTAGATTTGAATGAAAATACATCTTGATTATTACTTCTTAAAAATTCAGAAACAAGATCATTTCTGAAAATGATATAAAAATGCACTATTCTCACGTTTGTCTAAATTGATGGTTGTATTTTACGATTATAACGGATCAAATATAGTCAACTTTTAATTATCTCCCGCTTCTGTTAAGTTTGAATTAAAGTTTTGCAATTAAATTTAGTGTTTATTATTAGTAAGAGTTTTGTAACTTTTGACAAGTTTAAAGGAAACAATTAGCAAGACATAATCAAAGACTTTATCCGGGTGCATCGTTAATAAAAACGTAATTCTGCCAAAGAAAAAATGAAAACGCAAATTCTTCGCAAAATATAAGAACTATTATTCACAGTAAAGGAAATAAGTCTGCCACCCTCGGCCATTTTGCTAGAACATCGCTATTCTACTTGTTTTTTTCCAAAACAAGAATAATCACCAACTTCAAAGAATATAACTGCCAACTTGAGCACACGGTCTTACGATTATAATCGACTTTAAGCTCATCAATTTTTTTTATTTACTTTACAGAGAGAAGCACGAGAGTATTAGCAAATATTATGGATGCACATATTTATTCAATCAGTTGCAAATGGACGCTGTGTGATCACTTGAGGCTACAGTAACATCAACAGTAATAAATATTATGTAACTGAGTATACCTCGTGGAACAAAGAGTCAAGCTCAAAGTTATGATTCTCTCAGAACCACTGTGATTCTTTTCGACATTTCTAGACTACGTTACAAGTGAAAGTTCTCAAGAGAAGAAGAAGAATCCTAGTGAAGTCAGGTGTAGTCTGAAATAAATGCTGTGAGAAACTATGTGGCAAGCAACAGAAACATTTACTATTGACTCCTACACTCTGCATACCATATAAACACACGGAAACGCATACGCACGCGCGCACACATATGTATGTATGTATGCATATGTATATTAGTTCAAACGTGAAGACATAGTGTGTTCAAAAGGAAATTGATTCGACAAGAAGTTTGCCAATTAGTCGTAACCCTATAAAAGACATTTGGTTAAATATAACAAAAAATATATGTATTAATCTCGGGTATTTTCAGTCATTATGCTTATATATAATAAAATAATTTTGTCACTCAAAACTTTGGGATTTTCAATTAAATGGACTCTCCATATTACATTTTTTTTTGTAATTGTTCACTATATGTGAGCTGATAGCCGATTTTGTAAGAGAAGCCTTCTGTGGCAGCCGCACTATTCTCTGAATTCCTATTACAATGTACATTAATATATTGAGATAAAGATACATGCATATATATACATAAACATACAGACATACAATAGAGATCTCTATCTATGTATGTACCTATTTATCTATCTATCTATACATACATACATACATACATACATACATACAGACATACATACATTCGCCAAAGAAACAGTCTTGGTGTACTGCATGATAGGGCCACTCCTCGAAAAATATGGTTCAACTCAGAGGAAACCCAAAGAGGATAAGTGAAATACTAAATGAGCAATTTGAAAGTGTTTTCACTCCACCCCTAGAACACTTGCAAGTCAGCCGTCCAGCTGACTTTTTCGCCATAGCAAATATAAAAACAGACTCAGTGACGATTGATTGCGTCAATATAAAAGAATACGATGTAATAAGGGCTATAGATGAGATGGACCCAAACTCAGCTACTGGCTCTGATGGATTCCCAGCAATCCTTCTTAAATCATGTAAGCGTGTCCTAGCAAGACCACTGCAGTCCCTCTTCCAGGGCTTCCTTGCAACTGACAAACTTTCAAGCGAGCTGAAAGAAGGGAAGATATGCCCTATCCATAAAGGAGATAGCAGTGCAGAAGCAACACGACTACAGACCTATCTCTCTGACCTCACCCATCAGCTAAGTCATAGGACGAATAGTGAGAAGAAAATTAATCACTTTCCTTGAAGAAAATGACTTGCTGACTGACACCGAACCTGGTTTCCGACGAAGAAGAAGCTGCCTGATTCAGGTCTTACAGCACTATGACTGAGTATTGAAACAGCTGCTCAACCACGCAAATGTGGATGTGATGTATCTCGACTTTGCAAAGGCTTTCGATAAAATCGATCATGGAATGAGATGTCACAAACTGCGTGACCTAGGCCTAGTCAGGAAATTGGGAGAATGGCTGCATGACTTTCTGAAAGACAGAAGTCAAGCAGTAGTAACCAATGGGGCCGCCTCCAATGGCACGCAAATGGTGAGTGATGTTCCGCAAGGCACTGATCTGAGACCACAACTGTTAATAATAATCTTCTCAGATATGCCCTCAGCCAAACAGAGAGCCATTATCACAAGTTATGCTGATGATACAAAAATATCACAGGTGATACAAAAACTTGAAGACCTGCAATGTGGGTTAAGAAGAATGACATGCAATCTAATGATGAAAGGTATTAAGCCCTATAGTATCAGCATGCAAAACTAAATTGAATTACAAAGAAATAGACTGGACCTGGATGAATTGCAATCCCAGAGGTATAGTTCGTGTGAGACCTGGGCATTTACATGAATGATGATGCATCTTTCCATGTGCATGTTGCTAAGTTGACAATAAAATGCAGGTGGCTGACAGGATGGATTCTCAGAACTTTTAAAATGTGAGATCAGGAAACTATCATGGTACTATGCAGGACATTTGTCCTTGGCCGATTAAACAGTTGCTCTCAGCTATGGTCACCAACGAAGCAACACGAAGAAAATAGCCTCTATGCAGCATATAAGCTACTTGCAAAGACCCAAAAGATTGAGACTCCATTCCCTGGAGCATAGGCGGGAAAGATATGCCGTTATGTACATCTGGGAGATCCTGAAGGGACTTGTCCCAAAATTTGGCATTGAGTTGCACTAACGCTAGAACAGGGCGGTACTGCATAGTGCGAACGACTTCAACTTTGCCATCATAACATCGGACAAGATAATGCAATAGCCTGGGCATTAAAGGCCCACAGTTCTTCAATATCTTCCCGAAGGATCTGAAAGACCTACATGGGATGGATAGAGGTGTCTTCAACAGAAAAGCTAGATCTCTGACTGTCAAGAGCCCCAGATGAAGCAACCTCACATATGTAGTCAGAAAATGAAGACGGAATAACATGATGCAAGTTATTTTTTGCAATGATATAATTATTTTCCGACGTCATCAACTTAAATGGTGATAACAATGTGCATATAGCTGTCATGCGAATCAATGTTTTGGAATAAATAACTTTTGAGTCAGTCCATCTATGTTTGAGATATATTTGACATGTGAATTGGCCGTTTTCACTGCGATTCGTTGGGGAGAAAAGTTTCACTTTGCGGAACATGCATTACAACAAGAACGGTTGATTCAGAATGCTCTCTCTGTATTTAAATTATTTCTCTTACTACCAGAACCAGCTACTAAAGAAGACGATTTGTGGAAAACAAACTATGTACAAGAATTTGTTTCTTTATCAAACATTCAGTAAAAAATATGGACTGAGTGTGTCTAAGGGCAAGAAGCTCTGACAGTCATTTTAGAAGATACTCGATGGACCGATGAATGCATTCCATGTAGTGTAAATAAGTGGAGGCGCAATGGCCCATTGGTTAGGGCAGCGGACTCGCGGTCACAGGATCGCAGTTTCGATTCCCAGACCGGGCATTGTGAGTGTTTATTGAGCGAAAATACCTAAAGCTCCACGAGGCTCCAGCAGGGGATGGTGGTGAACCCTGCTGTACTCTTCCACCACAACTTTCTCTCACTCTTACTTCCTGTTTCTGTTGTGCCTGTAATTCAAAGGGTCAGCCTTGTCACACTGTGTCACGCTGATTATCCCCCAGAACTACGTTAAGAGTACACGTGTCTGTGGAGTGCTCAGCCACTTGCACGTTAATTTCACGAGCAGGCTGTTCGGTTGATCGGATCAACTGGAACCCTCGACGTCGTAAGCGACGGAGTGCCAACAACAAGTGTAAATAACTATATACGGTAAATAAGATAAGAGATAAAAAAAAAGCGTATAAGCAACGTACTTAAATGTCAGATAAATTGTTTCCTGTATAGCCCAAATTTCGAAAAGTATCAGCATAAATTAATCGGAAGTTTACATAGATACAAAACTACACATGAAATATTACGAGAAATTAGTAAAGGAAACCGAATAGTAGAATATATATCGAGGTTTATAACATTTCACTAGCAACTGATTTTCAATATACATTCTGCCATATTTCTAAGACTGATTATAGTTAGAAGATTTAGATATATCGATGTGAACATTTCTGAAAAGAAAGCAATTATTAAAATGGCAGTATGCAGGGAATTTCCACGCGAAATACGATTTTTTTTTTTAGATTGTTGGACGTTTATACAGAACAATACAAATTACTATTTCTTTTGGAATTAGATATTCTACAGTGTTTTCGTTTAAAAACACCTGTATTTCTTTTGGATAAGGCAGTAATTAAGAACACATAAATTTTCCATCCTCTTCGCACTTCATAGGTTCATTTATGAATTTGAGGGGTCTACAGCGATTACTGAGATTATTCATGTCGCCAATGTTGTAACTTTCAATCGTGTGTTTACAGTTTGTTTTTATTTTATTTTATTTTTTTTACGGTCTCAACGGTTTACATTTTCTATCTTGGACAAGTTCTTTTATCTGTCGTAAATATTCACCGAATTCTCATTGAGCGATTCGACACGCCACTTTGTACATCGTTGTCTATACCATCTCATTCTCTCTCCTCTTATGGTCACATAGACTGGCATCCATATTTTATAAATGAATATCAATCTTCTAGCGAGAAGGCGATAAATAATTGCACTTACGCGCACGCTTTAAGTGATTGGCAATATAAGAAATATATTTCAATGAAAAAAGAAAACTACATTTTCACTATCCACTCACCAGTATCATTACCTCTACCGCCATCATCCCCACTAACACCACCACCACCACCACCACCACTACCACCATTAACAACAACAATAACAACAACACCAGCACCATCATAATTGTAGTCTTTTGTAGCAAATCTCATCTAAGATGCTTCATTTCAGTTGAGTTATTTGTTTATATCCACTTTTCCTGCAGTCGATGTATCGCTAAATAACAAATTAACAAATAAAAACAAATGAAAAACAAAAGAATATCCACCGCTATTTTGGTTTGTCATTTCACTTCCATCGAAAGATCTCTCTTTCTATCTGTGATAAGATTATTAAGATATGTAATGTAAGTTTTCTTTCTTCCGACTGTCAATGTATTTGTCTTCAATGTATTTGTCTTCAATGTATTTGTCTTCAATGTATTTGCTTCCAATGCATTTGTCAATGTGAATCGTGGTGGCACACCGTCGGTTACAACGACGAGGGTTCCAATTGATCCGATCAACAGAACAGCCTGCTCGTGAAATTAACGTGCAACTAGCTGAGAACTCCACAGACGCGTGTACCCTCAACGTAGTTCTCGGGGAGATTCAGCGTGACACAGTGTGACAAGGCTGGGCTTTTGAAATACAGGAACAACAGAAACAAGAAGAAAGAGTGAGAGAAAGTTGTGGTGAAAGAGTATAGCAGGGTTCTAACCACATGATAATTATTTCTTCCACTCTACCCCTCGTCATTAACACTTCTCTCGTTCTCCGGCTGTCATTTCGGTCAACCACCTGACAGCGCAACGCATTTGGCCTTAGCGTATTAATACTTATAGTTGACGCACAATCGACAGATATTCCTTCGCTTTTAGCACTTTGGGATTTGAATGCAACTGAAGATGAATCTTTGTTGGCAGTCTCCTATTTGCATATATAAAATAAGATATATTTCATCTGTCTACATTATATTCCTAATATGTTTTGAATGTAAGTAAATTCCCGGGGCTGTATTTGTCAGGGATATAACGAAACTATTTTCCTTTTAAAGTAATGACGAGATGCTTTATAAGAACTTTCTGAGTTCCGATAAAAAATATATATATAAATGCATTGTTAGCATGATGGCATCGACGTTTGTTTCAAACGTTCAGAAACATATTAGCATGATATCTCACAAGAAAAAGTCTATGTGAAGCTTCTTACATCATTACTAATAAAAATACGGGCAAGGTAATATACAATGTATATCATTCCGGAAATGACAACACGTTCTAATCTTTCTTTTTCTCTTCGTTTTTAAGTATTTCAAATATCGTTTCTACAGCAAAACCCTTTATTTTTCCGCATATATCTTGACAGCCACGAAGGAAATATTGGTATTAAATAAAGTAATCTGTTGAATTATGATCAGGACTTTATACTTCTAACATTCTCGCACTATCACCTTCACTGCCACCACCCACCACCACTGTGATATATGCAAATAGTCTCTACACCAAAACCAATAATTCTATTATTATTGTAAATATTTTTAAGATGACTATCACCGCAATAGCTTCTGAAGCAGAAATTTACGAAAATCAGCCCAAACCGCAACGCGTTAACAACCAGGCCAATGTACCAACAGTTATACTAGCAGTATTCACCAGTTAAAAATCTCTGTAGCAGTATACATAAATGATTTTATTGAAAAAAATTATCTGCATTGGAGGTAAATATACTCTAGAAAAAAAAAGAAAGTAAACCACATCAAAATTTATGATTCGTTTCAACTAAGCAAAGAAGAAATTCAGCTTGGGGATTCTCGGTAAGACTTTGATTAAATGTCATTTTCTCTGTAGTTTCTTATAGAAGACAAGGAACAACATCATTCCT
The DNA here is from genome assembly GCF_046866305.1 of Octopus bimaculoides. Classification (NCBI taxonomy): domain Eukaryota; kingdom Metazoa; phylum Mollusca; class Cephalopoda; order Octopoda; family Octopodidae; genus Octopus; species Octopus bimaculoides. The sequence goes on along the minus strand of NC_142934.1, from coordinate 94,851,491 downwards.
TGTTATCTTTTGAACATTATAGGCCTTGGGTATCAAATAGTAAATTTTTCCCATATAAGTAGAAATGTCTCACTATATATCGATATATTGATCTATGAGTATATATACACAAATGTAGTCTAAATATATGTATATATATATATGTATATATATATATATATATATATATATATATATATATATATATATATATATATATATATATATATATATATATATATATATATATATATATATATATATATATATATATATATATATATATATATATACATACATATATATATATATATATATATATATATATATATATATATATATATATATATATATATATACATATATATATATATATATATATATATATATATATATATATATATATATATATATATATATATATATATATATATATATATGTATATATACTTTTAAAATAAATGTAAATATAGTGTAAATATATGTATATATATATGTAAATATAGTGTAAACATATGTATATGTGTATATACATAAATATATATATATATATATACATATACATATTTGTATATACATATATTTATATATTTAAATATATATATATATATATATATATATATATATATATATATACATTGGTACATACATTCATACACACACACACACACACACACACACACACATATATATATATATATATATATATATATATATATATATATATATATATATATATATACACACATACGCACACTAACACGCGCGTAGGCATATACACGCACAGACACATGTACTCATATATTCATTTCTTCGATTGAACATGCCGTGACCTGTTTTCTTTTAAATGGATTTCGCCCTGCGCGTGAATATTTTGTGGTATGCATATTTAAAACCTTAACCCCTCACTTGAGAACTGATAGCGAAATTCTTATCCTGGTATTTTACATATGAGATATAGTTGGGAATGTGTTACTATGATCTACTTATGCTTGTCATATGTTGTCTGTAAACCTCAATTGATGTAAACGGATGTTACAGTGTAATCTGAGAGAACTCCTTGCATTCTTGGCATAAGACATCTACGTATTGGCTAGATATATTTGTGATTCACTTTAGGGCATTGATATTTTCACTTTTATTTACATAAATTCGTTCAATATAGACGAAGGAAATATACCAAGAAATACGCACACACATATACACGCACACACACACATGTGCAGGCAGATAAATATACGTATATATATATGCTTCATTTTAGTGTATGTTATTATTTGACAAGGCATTGTTAAGATTTAATTAATGATAGAAGAAGAAAGATGTCTATAAAGCATATGGCAGGACACTTAATTCGAGAGACCTTATGTCTCTATGGTGGGGTGACTTAAAGATAAGCCGATAATTTTTGAAGAAGCACACATTTCATCTCTCAAAATCACATGGGCAGGTTTTCCCTAAATACCCTCCTGGCAGGATTAATGAAATTATGCATTTCTGATGTATTAGACCGGACGTCATTATTTATAAGTGCTTAAGGCAGAGAACTAGCAGAATCGTTAGCACGACAGTGGAAATGCTTACTAGGTCTCTCTTCGCTTTCTGGGTTCAAATTCCGCCGAGGTCGATTTTGCCTTTCATCATTTCGGGGTCGATTAAATAAGTACCATTTACGCACTGGGGTCGGTGTAATTGACTTAATCCCTACCTCCAAATTTGTGGTATTGTTCTTCCAGTAGAAAGTATTATCCATACATAAATCCTTAGTCTAACGCGGTGGTATTGAGAATGGAAGGCCGCGCGTTCTTCGCTTGGGAGCTGGCATGGCATAAGTCACTTAAACATAATAAGGGATACTGATAACAAAATATCAGTGATAGTGATAGCAAAAAAAAAAAAAAATTCAAAATATCAAAGTCTGGTTGCAACAAACTTACCAAGAATTGCTCACAGTACGACGGCAGTAGTGCTATGTAGTCACAACAGTGTATTAAACCTATTTATAATCCACACCATATATATGTGAGTATACACGACGACTATGTGTATATATACCACATATACATACACGCCTATTCTTTTCTACTTTACGGACAAGACCCGAAATTTGTGGCGAAAGTGCCAGTCAATTAGATCGATCCAAATACGCAACTGGTACTTAATTTATCGATTTTAGGTATATTAAGAAATGATTTGAGAAATATGTGTGTTCTTTTTGTACGGCATCATTTGACTATTTTAGAGGCAACTTCATGAAAATACTGTATGAATTGAAGCGATCATAGCCCTTCAGACGATTCATTGAGGCTATAATCACTTCTCATGCATATGAGACGTTTAAATTCTCACAAGAAACAGTTTTCATACACAACTTGAATATGTTATCTGCATCCGTCTATTGCTCTCTTACACACATAGTAAAATATGTACACACACTCACATACATATATATATATATATATATATATATATATATATATGCACACGGACACACATACCGAAATACTCACATGAACATAGAGAGACGTGGAAAGAAACAAACAAAAACACAAATACACATAGTTATATATTTTCTTTGATGAATTAGAAAGAACATTATCATTTGATTTGTGTAAATTAATCACATGATGTTTGGGATAATTCTTAATAAACAAAATACGTAATCAATAACTCGCAGAAATCAGATTACAGATATAGCATTTTGTTGTTCAGCAGCCATTGTTCTTCATTTTGTTTTGTTTTGTTTTTTTTCTATTGCCGATTTTGTTGTTGTTATTGCCTTTGTTTTTGTTGTCATAGCCGTTATTTTTTCGTTCTTTCATCTTAAGCACACGGCAGCTGAATTTATGAGTGACTGATATCCGTTGTTTTATCATTTAATTACCATTCTATCCAACACAACCAATGAAATGGTCGATTTCCTCGCATATAGTTACAGTTGATTTCTAATTATATGTTGTTCTTGAACTTCAGTGGAAACTTGGGCAAATAAAAGAGGCAGACGAGATATCAGCACAATATGTCTGTTAATGCTTCTATGAAAATTAATATCCCACAATTCGATAAAGAATTAGTCTGAAGCTCAGTGATTCGAAAAAATCTGTCTTAAATATTAATGATACGAGTTCGAGCCCCAGGAAATTATTAGGATTATATATAAGGAATAAAAAAATCATGTGGTTGTAGAATGGCAAATCATCCCAAATTAACAGTAGTATATATGTGGTTTGGAGACGCTTCCGTTTCTGCAATTATATTTCTCATAATCATTTTATTAAAACTGACTCATTTACATTACATCACAACTACACCACCTATATACATGTTTATATATGTATATATATATATATATATATATATATATATATATATATATATATATATATATATATATGTCTGTGTGTGTCTGTTTGTGTATGTCTGTGTGTGCATATATGTATATATAGAACATATTTATGAGTGCATATGAAGCTTACATTTAGAAGGCAAAATTATTACTTTCTCATCCTTGAAGTTGCATTTCAGTCAAGATTTACGAAAATATTTCCAAAATTCATTCGATTAAATCTTTTCCCGGTTTGCACACTTGACATGTTTAGCTTGAGGGTACGTTCTGTATTATAACATTTAATAAACGTTTTCTCAAATAATGGGCATAAGATTGGCAGAAGGCGTAAAGATGGAGACGTAACTGGATTTGTGTAGTTCTCGTCCTGATCGTTCTTGATTCCTATAATTTCATTGTCTATTTTAAGTTTCCTTATTCTCGTTTTAATATGGAAATGTTTATGTCAGATACTGGGTGATATTTACAATCATATGCATCTCACACAATATCTGATCTCTTTCTCTGTTCCCCTTCTCTCTCTCCCGCTCACTTTTCTGCGTGTATATATATGTGTGTCTGTGCGTGTGTATCTATATATATATATATGCATATGTGTATATATGTATATGCATTTGTATGTTTGCATATATGTATGTATGTATATATATACACACACACATACACACGCGAGTGCACACATATATATAAATATACATTTATATCTACATCTGTCCTGTCTATCTATCTATCTATTTATCTATTTATCTATCTATCTATCTATCTATCTATCTATCTATCTATCTATCTATCTATATATCTATCTATCTATATAGATAGATAGATAGATAGATAGATAGATAGATAGATAGATAGATAGATAGATAGATAGACTTATGTGTGGCACCTTGGGCAAGTGTTTTCTACTATACCCTCGGGCCGACCAAAGCCTTGTGAGTGGATTTGGTGGATGTAATCTGAAAGAAGCCCGTCATATATACAGGTGTGTGTGTGTGCGTGTATGTGTTTCTGTGCTAATTCCCCCAACATCACTTCACAACCGATGCTGGTGCGTTTACGTCCCTGTAACCCAGCGGTTCAGCCTAAGAGTCCGATAGAATAAGTACTATTCTTACAAAGGATCAGCTCTGGAGTCGATTTGCTCGACTAAAGTCCGTGCTCCAGCATGGCCGCAGTCAAATGACTGAAACACGGAAAATGATAAAATAATTAAAGTATATCTATGTATATATATATATATATATATATATATATATATATATATATATATATATAAAGAACGAGAGAGAGAAAACGGGTTTCTGCACGTTTTTTCATCATCAGAGTGTAATTAACAAATCCTTCTCGTAGTCAACAGAACTACTATCCGAAGCTTTGACAGTGTTTGTTATATTCTAGGCATTTGTCGTTTCGTTATTGCGTCCGTAATCACGGATAGCTTTCCTTGCAATTTTGGTGTCTTCAATGTAAGTTATGAATGTGCATTATACATTTTAACTGTTTAACAATATTGTTTATGATAAATATATTCATTGTGGGTACACTGACGCCATCATAGCGTTTAGCACCATTAGTACCATCATCTGATACTCAGGTAACACTTGGTATAGATCTTTGATTGAAACATATATTCCGTCTGCCGCACCAATCTGTGTGCGAATTTTTGTAGAATTTATTGTCACTACAACCCTCCAGGGATATGGAAAAGTGTAATCTTTAATTACAATGCTTTTTGTCGAAATATTCAGGATTTTGTTTCCGTTACAAAGGGTACGACACTAAACAGCGACAAATGTGGCAGACGCTCTCTGACTTAATTCAGTGCTATCAAGGATTTAAATCCTTAAACTTTGGCATCTCATAACATACTCTTGTATATTTTCGGCGAATTCTGTGTTTACATACCAAAGTCCCTTGATGACAAAATCTTGCACGTTTCCACGTTATGGGTCTAAATTCTAAATAACGTACACACTTATGCCATTAATTTCCTAATGCCATTTGAAATGCGTTCATAATTTTCACTTAAGATGGATAAACGTCTGCACAAATCAAAAGGTGTTTGGTTTGTTCGTTTGTATACAAGAAAGAAAGTTGGAACACATCTCTTAATTACATAAAGCTTTGGAATTTAGGATGCAAAGCCTCTCTTGACATTCTTCCTTGTCTACATATTTTGTATCAAAATTAGTAAAGTCAAATAAAGACAGGCATGCGTTTATATTTGCATATACGTTATGAATGATATAAGTATCATTACTCGATTTATATCTGTTAATTTACCTCACTTTCAAATTTGAGGAATGAATAAAAGGACCATATAAGTAATCGAACTTTTTATATAGCCATGGATTTAGTCTGGGTTATAACAGTTACGTTACCGTCGGTTTACTACCTAAATCATTTAAACAAACACCAATGAAATTCTAATTAAATCACACCCTATACCCTTATGGGAAGACTAGTATAGCAGTGTATTAAATTAAAAATGTGTGAAACACTTGAAGGGAATTTTCGTATTTGGTTTGCAAGATTCTTGACGGAAATTCGTGTGCAGAAACATATCTCGATGTGTCTTGGGAGATTATTACGCCTATAATAATAACCACAGCCAGTGTGTTCATGAGTTTATTATTAATGGTGTAATGACCCTCTCAAATCAAAACAAGGAAATCTTACCCTTGAATAGATTTCATCTGAGATTTAACTAAAACAGAAATGAATAGCCAAGTAGGAAGAGAAATTTGAAAATTTACAAGAATTATATATATATTATAGCAGAGGAATTTCAAAACAGTTATGCTATTTGTTGTGATAGATTTGGTGTAGGAAAATTTAGTAGATTTCGAAAAAAACAAACGAGAACGAAATAAAAGGAATAGATTCCTGTAAGAGAAGCAATGAATCAACTCTAATGGAACCAAAAGCTAAACAAACGAAAACAGAGTAAAACCCCACATGCGTAAAGGTAAAGATAAGATGTCATAATGAAAGAAATTGATTGAAAAACGCAGTAGAAATGTAAAGTTACAGAAGAGTGCAAATGAAGAAGAAGAAGAAGAAGAAGAAGAAGAAGAAGAAGAAGAAGAAGAAGAAGAAGAAGAAGAAGAAGAAGAAGAAGAAGAAGAAGAAGAAGAAGAAGAAGAAGAAGAAGAAGAAGAAGAAGAATGACAACAAGGAGGGAAAATAAATAAGAAAAAGAAAGAATTAACGCTTAAGTTGACAAGATTTGACAACAGATGCAAAATTTTCCGTTTCTCACATTCCATTGCATTGTAGTCATTTCTGTTTTATGAAGAAGGAAATATATACAAGAAAATAAGGGGAAAACGCGGAGAGAAAAAGTGTGAGTCTTAATCCATAGGTCTTTTTTTTTTTTTTTTTTTTTCATTATCGGACGGACAGTTAGGTGTAAGATAGCAAAGGCTTACAATCGAACTATGAGAAATGGTAATTCATTACGTTTTGTTGGCATACGAATACCGATCAGATATTCATTTCGCAGGAAACACAGAGAACACACATTTTCTTAATTCTTTACGTTTCGGAAACCTACGCGGACAAAACGGAAATGGATACGCAATAAACAAAAAAAAAACAGGAATGGGAAATAGGATCATGTGAAAAAAAAAATAGAAACGAAAAATCACCATAAACGCCACACAGTATTTCACCACAAGGGGATAAGTATAAGTTGTCGATGAAGTATGGGTATATTTTAATCTTATACCGACATTTAAGAAAGCAGAAGTGATAAAATAACAAATACAATTGACAGACAAATGAACGACAATGAGAATATTGGATTTGTCGATTGTGCTTTATGCACTGCAATACAAATTTGCTGTTCATCTTCCCCTACACTTAATCTCTTCTCCCTATCTCTCTCTCTCTCCCTATATATATATATCTATATATATTTATATTCTACATATGTGGGAAATTCTGTCTGTGGAAATGTTTGTGGAGTTGTTATCTAACTCCTCCTACATCGTTTTATCGATTTTGATGAAACATAAGACGTGAGTAGAACTCATGTCTGGAAACAACTTCATGCCATACACAGATTGTTGAAAAAATCGATAACAGGGCTTCTGCAAGGGATCTTTATATATATATATATATATATATATATATATATATATATATATATATATATATATATATATATATATCTAATATAATTTATTTTAAAAGCCAAGGGAAATAACCCATTTGCCCATGGAAGCGGTCTTTATGTAGCCAAGGGAAATAATGCATTCATTTTCCTAAATTATTTCGTAAAAATGGAACTGAGTATGCGTGTTTCTTGGTATTTGAATTGTTAGAGTTGTTTTCGTAATTTATCCAGTACAGTCCTTAAACAAGTAAATACTATTCTCCTAAACAATAGATCCATTTATTTCAGTTAGTGACTTATTCATGAATATACCAACACTAGCGCGCCTGAGAGTAATATTCTCTAGGAAGACACAAAAGCTTTTTTTCACAGTTAATTTCTTTGAATTGTTATTATCTCATATCTGATTAGCCCGTTATTACGTAACATGCTTCACGATTTTACTATACATACCTAAGTAGTAATTCCTCCTATGTTCTATATACTCTGGGAACGCATTAAAGCCCTTTTCGGGGTTACTTTATGTGAATTCTTACTATCTGTTAACTAATTTGACATCAATATATAACGGAATTTACCAATTGCTTATTCATAACTTATTGGGAATTCCTAAAACAAGATCCTGGATTAGCGAAACAATTATGACAACGAAACCAAGGGATAAGCCCCACTTTCCCGGGAATTACCGGGTACGTCATCATATATATATATATATATATATATATATATATATATATATATATATATATATATGTATACATGCATAGATGTGTGTGTATGTATGTATATATATTCCCATCTCTCTATTTTTATCTATATATCTGTGTATATCTCTCTAGCTGTCTGTCTGAATGTGTGCATGTATGCATGTATCTATATATCTCTGTGCGCACATATATATGTATATACATACATATAAATATATATATATATATATATATATATATATATATATATATATAAACATGCAATTTGGCTTTAAAAAATGTGCCAAAGCAACCTTGAAAATATGAAAACTAGATAAGAGTAATAACATCACACTACATAAGTCAAATGGAGTAAGAGAATTAGACCAACGCCAGGCATACAAATACTTAGGGATCGACGTACTAGATACGATACAACACACATAAATGACAGATGAGATATGATAGGAATACTATAGTTGAATTAGATTAATACTGAATATAGCGCTCAATGCGAAAAACAAGATAATAGGTGCCAACAATCTAGCCGTCCGAATTATAAGTTAGAGCTATAATATTCTGAACTGGACTCTAAATAAACTAATCAAAATAGACAGGTAAACAAGAAAAATAATGACAGGATTTAGGATGCAACACCCAAAATCTGACATAGAAAGATTATATATACAACATATCGAAGGTGTAGAGATCTTATGCCGCTAGAAAACTATTACTAAATAATATACGTAGCCACAAAATTAATACAAACAACCACAAAACATGAACAAAACAAAGCAACTGTTTTCAGTCTTCAAGACGCTGGTAAATACAAAAATAAGTCATAGTACCTAACAACTATGAAGTAAAAGAAAAAAATACCAAAAGCTGTAAAACGACTGAAATCCAAACTAAAACTGGGACAGCAACGGATTATTATAAAACGGTGGCAATAAAAGCCGCTACATGGCAAATATTGGGTTAAACTAAACAGAAAAGAAACAGCAAAATTTCAACAATGACTGAGAAGCCCTGGACTCAAAGCTGGGACTGAAGGATTGTATATTGCAGCACAAGATCAAAAGCTTGCCAACAGAAATTACCAAAAACACGTAATGTAACTTCAGAAAATATGTGGTGATAGAGAAGAAACAATAAATCATATTATCTCTGGCCTCCCAGCCTGACTAAGAAGGAATATATTCACAGACATGACAGAACTGGGACTGGAAGCTATGCCAATACACAGGGATAGAGAAATAAAGGTTACACAGACCGGTTATAGTTGTCAGAGATCCACGACGAAAAATATGCTCTCTAATCAATGTATCAATACCAACAGATGACAATGTTTCTCTAAAAGAAACGGAGGAACTTTCCAAATACAAAGATCTGGAAATAGAGGTAACTCGAATGTGGAGTCTAAAAACAGAAGCAACTCCTCTTATATTGGGCGCATTAGGTATAACAAAAAAAAAAAGATTCAGGCAAATACATAACAAAATCACCAGGACTAACAAATATATATAACATACAGAAAATAGCACTACTAGGCACCGCACACATCCTACGCAAAACACTTTCAATACAGTAAACATAAGAGCACCACAACACACCACAGCACATATTCAAGGCACACAGAAAGCACGTGATAAAAATAAAACTACTGAATAATAATAATAATAATAATAATAATAATAATAATAATAATAATAATAATAATAATAATAATAATAATGATAATAATAATAACAATATCAATAGCAATAATGTCATATATGCGCATGTGATAATGTTGGTACATATCTCGCAGGCTCTGTCACATATACAGCAGCAGTTTCTCATTTCTCATGCCATCTCTAATAATCTATACAGGCATTCATAGGCCGCATCTCCAACCACAGCAGAAGGGATTATATGTCTTAATCACATATCAGTAGTTTTGCATAAACAGAAGTCGCTTTCCATAATTTAATTTATAAGTGTCTTCATATGCTCACACATATCATTAATGTTCATGAAAATTTTCTGGATCAATTTGGAATTCCTGCTTATAGTCACATAGCATTAGACAGCTACATATAAGAAATTGAATGTCTGGAAAGTGGCATTAATCGTTTTGAACAGGAGGAACCAACTAATTTTTCAAGTGCGACAAGTACTTGTGTAGAATATGAGATTTTGTTGGTACATATCTCTATTATTGAAACTTCTCAAAAATATAACAAGTAAAATGATCAAAACATTTCTTTCTTTTTAAATTTTCTTCATGATTTGACTCCCTG
>NC_142934.1:94806078-94836078 GCF_046866305.1 Octopus bimaculoides | reverse complement strand
AATAATCTTTATGAGAAACACAGTTTTATTCTCTAACAAATTTATTACGACAGATTCTAACTTTTGTTACTTTCTTTGGTAACATTTTCGTAATACAGCAACATTTGCATTGAGACAACAGGTCTTACAGATTTTCGATCCAATATATTTCAACTCGATGCCTTCAATGTTGTTGTGTATTGCAATAAATATACAAAAAATACAAATAAAGCTGGAATCATTGATTTTATCCCATATTTTTTATTTACTTATTTGTTTAAATAATTTAAATTTTCTTGCTATGTCACCACATCCTATCAATATTATCTGATTGTGCAGAATCAATGATTTTTTCCCTCCGATTCATGTTCTAAATGGGATTGATGCCATTCAATATGTTCGGGTTTGATGTCGTTCCTCACAAAAGAGTCGTGTTTCCTCTCATTGTATGTATGTAATAATGTCTTTGGTTCCTATTGTCTATACAATGGGAACATATTTTGACTGCCATGTAAAGCACCCTAAACAATATATTGAGCTGCGCCTGCTGACGATGAAGATCATGTCGATAGTGATGATGGATATGATGATAATGATTATCATTACCATCATTATCAATAGCGTCATGATCAGCTTCATCTATACCAGTAGCAGCATGATCGGCTGCATTAACAGTAAAAATATTCGATATCGCTAATCTGACTTATTCATGATTTTCCCATCAATGCAATCGTCATTTATGTTGTTGTCGTCATCATCATCATCATCATCATCATTATCTCACTACTACTACTACTACTACTACTACTACTACTACAACCACTGTTACTGCTGCTGCTACTGGCACTAATACTGCTACTACTACTACTACTAATAATTATTATTATAAATCATCATCAATACTTCTATCTACACAATTATAACCACCACCCTAGCCAAGAAAGTACATTCTCCATCACCAACACCATCACCATCGCCATCGTTCCCGTCCCTCTTCGTGATCATTCTCGTCCTTGACGTCAACACAACCAGCATTATCACCAACACAGCTCCAGCAACAGCAGCAGCAGAGCCCCATAATCATCATCATCAGCAGCAGCAGCATCCTCATCATCATCATCATCAGCATCCTCAGCATCATCATCATCATCAGCATCCTCATCATCATCAGCAGCAGCATCCTCCTCATCATCATCATCAGCATCCTCATCATCATCATCCTCATCATCATCAGCATCCTCATCATCATCATCAGCATCCTCCTCCTCATCATCATCATCATCAGCATCGTCATCATCATCATCAGCAGCATCCTCATCATCATCATCACCTGCGTCTCTTCGTTGTTGTTGTGATTGTGATGACTGCTTCATCAGCCAGAATCGCTGCAATCATCGCCATCTTCAATGAAGCAGGCCGTAAACAACAAGCGTCATTATCTTCATTACTGAATCTCTCCTCACTGATTGACACTTGATGATGAAATAGTTTGTTGCTTCTCCTGCAGCAGCTCGATTCTCAGTCAGCACTGTCAGCATCGCCATCATCATCATCATCATCATCATCATCATCATCATCATCATCATCACCATTATCTGCAGTATCATTATCACAATCTGCATCGCCACAGCCCTTGTCACCACCATCAAAATTTTTGTATAATTAGGTGACATCATCATCATCAGGATCATCGTTAGCCCTCCTCGTTCTCCCGGTCATCATCCTCATCACACGCAATCGACATAATCATCGCCGTCCTCGTCCTCGACTGCGGTACTAATCTCCACCCCCCTCATTCTCCCCTCCTCCCCCTCCTCCCATCCCTCCTCCTCTCCCTCCTCCTCCTCCTCCTCATCATCATCATTGTCGTCAACGTCGTCAGTTCAATCACAGTTATACTTATAATTATCACTACCGGAATTTTACCGCAAAAACAGGGCTGCCATCACCATCATCGTCATCATCATCATCATCGTCATCATCATCATCATCATCATCATCATCATCATCGTCATCATCATCATCATCATCATCATCATCATCATCATCATCATCATCATCATCACCATTATCACAGGGACAACCAAGCGACGTTCATCGCTATTAGACACTTTATCGTCAATTTCTTTCAGCTACAGACCACAGCAGCAATCGCTATTCCCCCACCCCCACCGCTATCAACACCATCGTTGTCATCTGAGTGTGCTCGATGAGTTAATGATTGAGATCAACGCCTGCATAAAACTCAACAACATTCACAGACGTCATTATTACTCTCATAATCTCTATACTTCTTCACTTCCTCCAAATCAGCTACCACCACCACCACCGCCACCATTAGTTTCATCATCATCATCATGATCATCATTAGCAGCAACAGTAGCAGAATTATCATCATCGTCATCATCATCATCATCATCATCATCATCATCATCATCATCACTATCATCATCTCCATATTAATGATAATAGCGATTAATAATAAGTGTGTCACAATGCTAATAATAATAATAATAATAATAATAATAATAATAATGACTATGATTATCCTCATCATTCTTTCTGGTTTATGAATGCACGTTAAAATTTCTGTTAATTAATTTACACTGCATTATTCCTATATTGTTAGTATTAGCGTGATTAACAATGACTATGTTGATGATGATGATGATGATGACGACGACGACGACGATGATGATGATGATGATGATGATGATGATGATGATGATGATGATGACGATGACGATGATGATGATGATGATGATGATGATGATGATGATGATGATGCCGACGACGACTACGACGACGACGACTACGATGGCGACGACGACGACGATGATGATGATAATGATGATGATGATGATTACAATAGCATCATCATCATCAACAACAACACCATCATCACTACCAGCTGATCCACCCCTTCCATCACCATCATCATCACCCTCGTCATCGTTATCATTTGTTTAATATGACTGTAATAGTTATTCTTGCCGCTTATGTTTTTATTTTCACATTGCTTTTCCTTTTATCATTTTCCATTTCTTTAGTTATGGTTTTTTTTTCTTTCACGTAATGTGAACTGAGTGCAGTTTTATGCAGTTTTGATGAAATAAGCTCCTTAAAACAGCAGCAAGCGCAACCACACCATCGTAGCAGTGTTGTAATTTGTACATTCCTAATTGCAGTTCTTCTTCATTACAGGCTTGTTCTCATTCTCATGGACAACTTCCGCTGCTGTTGCTGTTGATGTTTTTGTTGTTAATGATCGTACATATTTTGTTGGTGGTGTTGATGTTATTAGTTTCGCTCTCCCTGTCTTTTACTTGGTATCCCTTCAACAGATGATTACCTTCACCTCATCCTATTTCCTCGGTTATGGTAGTCCTTTTCCCTCATATTTCAATCATCTCTTGTTTAGAGTTTTTCTGTTCTATTTTGATCTCAATCTTCTCCATCGGAAAGTGCTGCATTGAAAGTTTTAATTCTCCATTAAATCATTATACATTCTGAACAATTATTATATGTATTTCTAGTTTACTTCTAAATTTCATTATAAATCATTTGAAGACATTGACTTACAGAGAGTAACATTATGCGACAGGAAAGCTTTCGACGAGTCAACGAATGAGAAGGGTTTCATACGGCTCAAACTCCTTTTAATGCAGCCATTATACACACATATAAAAAAACATAATAAATGTGCAGTTTGTTGGAATCACTGATAGATTATATTTGAGTGTATTTAGCGATATTCATGGTTAAAACGCCTTTGATGGTGGGCATTTTTACAAGAGGACATCTGTCAAGCCAAGGAATGCAACGCGAAGTTTCCAAGGCTCATGCAATGACACACAGCATTTTACTGCACATTTTAATTTTTGATATGTATGCCAAAACATGAGCATAGTCTCTCGATGAACCAAGATTGTAAGACCTCTTCGTAGAAGGAACTCTGTCCATCGCAATTGTAATTCATGCAGGCGGTAGTTGTTCATAAAATTCGAACACTCTTCATTAGAAGGTTTCTTTAGCAATAGGTTTTACATTAGTATGGTTTGAAATTGTGTTTGGGCCATTTGAGAAAAAAAATAAATATTTAAAAATATACTTTGAGTAAAACCAGTTGTTTGAAAACGGGCTTTGAAAAAGAAAAGTATTAATTTGTTTTCTTTTTTTTTTTTTGGTTAATGAAATAGCAGTCATTCTGTTCTCGAGATTGCAAGTTTCTTTCAAATATTGGAGCCAGAGGATTCTGTGTGTAGATGTAATTGCTGATATGATTGCTTTTATTAACTGTTGTTTTCCTTCTCTTCTTGTCTTCTTATTACACATTTTCTTCTTCTTCTTCTTCTTCTTCTTCTTCTTCTTCTTCTTCTTCTTCTTCTTCTTCTTCTTCTTCTTCTCCTTCTCCTTCTCCTTCTCCGTACCATGAACACGCCGATATCAAAAATACGTCGCATTGCATTTTTCATTCTTTTAACATGCTTCCAGTCCTTTTATACTTGTCCTTACTTTCTATGTAGAACATTTTAGATTTTTTTTTTTTATCACCGTAAAGTTGAATTCTGCATTTCTTTCTATTATGTTACTTTCCGAGTTTTACACTCAAATTCATCATCAGAATTTTCAATTCACAAGTTTATGTCCTTCGTATATTTCATATTTCATTACTTTCTTACACTGTTTACAATATACGGCACCACGATTTTACGAGGCAGATTTTCTAATCATTGATGACCTTAGTGGGCTTGTCGGATTTTATAGGAAATTCTCAAGCAATCTCACTCCCTTTACAATAATGTTCACTTTTTACACCACAAAATACTTAAAGCCCGTTTGTGTTCCTGTCAATCAGAGCATAGCATCAACATCTTAATGAATTATTCTATTACAATTCAACCATATTTATGAACTCTAGAAGCATTTTTGGTGCTTTCAATTTCAGATTTCTTTCAAAAGATCTCTTTTCTCTTCTGGGAAGAATCATCTAATGTGAAAATTCCCTTCAGATACAATCGCAGAAGTGATAAACAAACTTCTCTCGGAGAAAGATGTTATAGCGCTTGGAAAAGAGAGGATAAAAGTAGACTAATGGATGATTAAGATGATCTTACGAATGGTAAAAAGAGAATGACATATTCGTACATAGCGAGGGTCGATTAAGTTATATAATAATATAATATGATGGCATTATAAACGTATATATTACAATATAATTCAATACAATACAATGAGCCGAAATTTTTGGGGGAGGGGCGCAGTCAATTAGATCGATCCCAGTAGGAAATTGGTACTTAATTTATCGACTCCTCGAAATGATGAAAGGCAAAGTTGACCTCGGTGGAATTTCAACTCTGAACGTAAAGACAGACGAAATACTGCTAAGCATTTCGTCCGGCTTTCGTTCCCATGGCTGGCTGCCGACAAAGTTTTCTGCTTTTAAAAAGAAAAACGGATTTTATCCTTTCTATCTATAGTGTTCAGTATCTATGCGTTGAATAAAATCTATCTTTCTACTTGTTTTAGCATACATTTCAGAGCTTCGAAAAACAAACTTGTTTGTTTACATAGGGCGTAATAATAATAATAATAATAATAATAATAATAATAATAATAAAAATAATAATAATAATAATACAACTGATGATGATGATGATGATGATGATGATGATGTGAACATCGTTATATATACATACATATATATATATATATATATATATATATATATATATATATATATATATATAGAGTTATTAATATTTCTAAGTCTCTCTAAAGGAGACTACGGCAGCGGTACTGGAAATTAATAGTTATCGCCAAGCCAACATGGCAGTCCCAAAATTAGGACGAAAGCTGCCGTGAATTAGCTCCAAGAAGCCATCGCCTCTAGCTAGCTATGTGACACACGAAACCTGTGTCCTTTATAACCTGCTCTGCATTGACAAGGGGCAACACCCTGAAACTAGTCTGCAGATGCCAAACCAGCAGGGGGACACTGCTGACCTCCCCTGTTCGAAGGTTATAAAGGACACACGTTTCGCGTGTCACATAGCTAGCTAGAGGCGATGGCTTCTTGGAGCTAATTCACGGCAACTTTCGTCCTAATTTTGGGACTGCCATGTTGGCTTGGCGATAACTATTAATTTCCAGTACCGCTGCCGTAGTCTCCTTTAGAGAGACTTAGAAATATTAATAACTCTATTTCTGAAAACCAGTGGATAGATTCCACTGAAATTAGATAAATAACCTTCGAGCAGATAGTCGGCAGCGCCGCCTGGCTAAGGCTTGGCTGCTCTGCATTGACAAGGGGCAACACCCTGAAACTAGTCTGCAGATGCCAAACCAGCAGGGGGACACTGCTGACCTCCCCTGTTCGAAGGTTATAAAGGACACAGGTTTCGTGTGTCACATAGCTAGCTAGAGGCGATGGCTTCTTGGAGCTAATTCACGGCAGCTTTCGTCCTAATTTTGGGACTGCCATGTTGGCTTGGCGATAACTATTAATTTCCAGTACCGCTGCCGTAGTCTCCTTTAGAGAGACTTAGAAATATTAATAACTATATATATATATATATAACTATATATATATATATATATATATATATATATATATATATATATATATATATATATATATATTTAAACTACAGAGATGCCTGTAATAGGACATCTAACCCGCTAGAAATAGCAGCAAGACTACATACCACAAAAAGTAGGGATAATTTCGAAAGGGAATGAAAAATAAAAACATTTACCAATCTATATTCTGTAGCATGGTTTCAGGTCAATTTTAGTAAGATAAAAATTATATATCTCACAAAGGTCGGACTATCATCGGCAGAATGACCAGACAACATTCGAGATACGAGTCAAATAGGGAGTCATTCTGCCGATGATAGTCCGACCTTTGTGAGATATATAATTTTTATCTTACTAAAATTGACTTGAAACCATAGTACAGAATATAGATTGGTAAATGTTTTTATTTTTCATTCCCTTCCGAAATTATCCCTACTTTTTGTGGTATGTAGTCTTGCTGCTATTTCTAGCGGGTTAGATGTCCTATTACAGGCATCTCTGTGTTTTAAATGAATAATACATAGTCTATTGACTGTTTTTTACCCTCGCTAGACCACTGGTGGAAAATAAAATTTCTAAATTTTTTTTTGCTACCCTGTATTTTATTAATATATATATATATATATATATATATATATATATATATATATATATACTAACAGCTAAACCCGGTTTCACCCGGTCTGTTTGGATGATGTGGCTATGATCCTTCTCGGTTTGCGTGACAGAGAGAGTAACGTTGATGGTGTATGCGTATATGAGAGAGAGAGAGAGAGAGAGAGAGAGAGAGAGAGAGAAAGAGAAAGACAGAAAGAAAGAAAGAAAGAAAGAAAGAGAGATAGCTGAAATTTATCATTCAGTTTATTTATTTATTATATGTATATACATGTATGAATGGCTTCAGTGACACACACTGACATACACGCACGCACGCAAGCAGGTTGTTTTAATCGATTTTCTCTGGGGGCTAGGAAAAAATAGAAAGCGCGTTCCAATGTATGCACCCGTCTCCACATGTGTGCCATTTTTCAGGCGAATCCACCCAACCGTTTGGCCGTGAACCTCAAGACAAGAAAGAATACAACGTCGGCCAACTTCAATTTATATTATAGATATCAAAGTGAAAATTTGCAAAAAAAACTAAAAAAAACAAGAGACGAAGACGAGTGTGTAAACAACAAACAGATGTATTAGTTTAACGCTCTGGAAGTGAGAACGTCTTTTACGTATTGAGCCTACGATCGTCGACAAAAAGGAACACTGAAAGAAACAGTGAGAGAAAATAGAAAAAAGTTATAGTGGCTAAAGGGAAAAAGAAGGGGGGAGGCAGACGCAAGGTAACAAGTACAGATTGAGAGAAACGAAATCAGGTAAAAATAGAAAGTAAAAAAAAGTTTAGAAAAGTTCAAAAGGTTCAAACGTCGTGGTGTATTGGAGCGATTTATCATCAAAGGAAGAGTCTAGTGTAATCCATGGGTAGGAGAGGTGCAGCCGAAGTGTAGGAGTCCAGGTGTAGGAGAGAAGAAGAAATTCATATATATATATATATATATATATATATATATATATATATATATATATATATATATATATATATATATATATATATATATATATATAATTATATTTTTCTATCATATCTGTTCTATCAGTAATCAAAAATAGAACAAAGTGAATTGGTTCTTTTCAAGGCAAAGTTCAGCGCTCTCATTGATCGCTAGTAGTAGTAAACATATTTGACCTTTGCTGACCCCAAAGGTGTGAGACCTCTTTTGTCTCCTTATCGCACAGGAACGTCCATTGTTCGTCTCTTTAGCATCTGCCGAATCTATTTACAGACCTGTGGAATTTAATCTATTGACCAAGCTGTTTCTCTTGTTACTACTATTCTCTTAAACATTCACATACAAAACAAAATTTGAAACTAAACAATATTTAATAATTCCTTTTAATAATGACTGGAAATCATAATAACGATGGTAATAATAATAATAATAATAATAATAATAATAATAATAATAATAATAATAATAATAATAATAATATTGAAAGGATTCAGTGATGATATCGGGATGGAGTTTGGCCTTGAAAAGTGTGCCAAAGCCACTTTTAAGAAAGGGAAACTAGTAAAGTCAAGTTCAATAGAATTAGATGTCGAAACAGTAATAAAAGAACTTGAGCAGGAACAAACATATAAATACCCAGGAATAAATGAAGGCTCTGGTATCCAGCATGCAAGCATGAAACAGAAGGTTAGGAAGGAATGTTATAGAAGAGTTCGAGCAGTTCTGAAGTCCGAGCTGAATGCTTATAATAAGGTGTTAGCCATAATTTCCTTAGCAGTCCCAGTTGTTCTTTATAGCTTCAATGTGCTTAACTGGAATACCAGTGAAATAGTCAGAATTGATAGAAAAATCCGCAAGCTACTGACTTGTAATAAGATGCACCATCCAAAGCAGACGTGGATCGTCTTTACCTCCCCAGAGCTCAGGGAGGTCGAGGCTTGATCCAGCTTGAACTTACGTACAAAACCACCACAATCGGACTGGCCAAATACCTTGAAACAACCAACGATTGGATGCTGAAACTTGTTGAAAAACATGAAAGACCGAAAAGACTTCACTCTATTCTGAAAGAGAGCAAAAAATTCGCTACCGAACTCTTAGATACCCACCAGCTTGATCAGGGTGAAGGAAATGCGCCAACTGCTACTGCAAAGAAAATAAAATTAATTGCAAAGACAAAAGCACATGAAAAATTAGCTAGCAGATGGGAACAGAAACCTCTGCATGGCAAGTATGTGGATCGTAGCAAACAAGCTGATGTCGACCAGAAACGCACGCATCAGTGGTTACGAAGTTCAGGGCTAAAAGCAGAGAGTGAAGGTTTCATATTGGCTGCTCAAGACCAAAGCTTATTAACCCGGAACTACCAAGCCAATGTGATAAAAAATGGAGCTGACCCAAAATGCCGATTTTGTAACGATGCGATTGAAACTATAGACCACCTAATCTCAGGGTGTAGAGTGTTAGCACCTGTAGAATATAAAGCAAGACATGACAGAGTTGACCAGTATTTACACTGGACAATATGTCAGCATTATAAAATCAAAAGCGCTGACAAATGGTATAAACACCATCCTGAAGATGTGACTGAGGGATAAAATGTATCGATTCTCTGGGACTTCCCCGTACATACCGACAAGACTATAAAAGCTAATAAACCGGATATTGTCATAAAAGATCAGACAAAGAAGACGTGTTTATTAATTGACATGAATATTCCCTGTGATCATAATATAGCGGCGAAAGAATTTGACAAGATCAGTAAATATAAAGACTTGCTAATAGAAATTGAAAAAATGTGGCACCTCAAGGCGACTACCATACCAGTGATTGTAGGATCTCTAGGAATGATAATAAAAAGGTACTGAAATCTATTTGAAAATTATACCAGGCTTACCATCTCTACAGGAGGTGCAAAAAATCGTGCTAACTGGAACGACTCATGTACTAAGAAGAGCATTATCGCTGTGAAAACAACATCCATTCATGATTTTTTTTTCTTAAATACGTTTTACCTATGAATTTGCGTGTGTAAATTGGGAATGCATACAACGTTTCTCTGCCCTAGGTGTACGGAAAACACTCGGCGAGAAATGGGAAAAAATTTGAAGAAAGAAGAAAAAAAAACATAATAATAATAATAATAATAATAATAATAAAAATAATAATAATAATAAAAATAATAATAATAATAATAATAATAATAATAAAAATAATAATAATAATAAAAATAATAATAATAATAATAATAATAATACAGAAACAGAAGGGTTTATCATAGCATCCCAGGATCAATACCTACCTACAAGAAAATTCCAGGCCAGCATATTTTAGAAAGACACTGGCCCAACATGTGTATGTCAACAACAAAATCAAACTATTGACCATGTTGTCCCCATGTGCACTCTTCTTGCGCCTACAGAGTATCTCACCTGGAATGATAGAGCTGCACAATATATTCACTGGATAATTTACAAAAATTTGGACCTACACCACGATAAAAACTGATGGGAACACAAGCCGCCTCTAGTGCTTGAAAAATATCACATCTCACTCGTCTGGTACTTCACCATTCAAACAGAGAGAAAGATAGATGCGAATAGGCCAAACATTATTTTGAAAGTAGGGTGGGAGACGAGCTAGTGAAGGTAGCCATAACTACTTCAACACAGGCTCATTAGAACGTGAAGTAACCGTCGATACATATAGACAGAGTTGCGTATAAATTAGGACAATCGCTTTAAAGAATGCTTTTCATCTTGCAACCATTCCTGGAAAGAGTTTCAAAATCAACAAACAAAAGATCATATCAGAAACAAGGCTGAAATCGAGAGAAAATCAGTCATAACACCTTTTTTTTAATTAATGGAGAGCAAATAGCATCATCTAAAAGTGCAATGTTTCTAATTGCCTGATAGGGCAAAAGATTTGATCAACTGATTGTAAAATACAATTCAAATAATTTATACTCCTAATACTAGTCTAACACATGATAAATAACGGTGAATTATATTGCGGCAAATACTGTCATTTTCTTCACTAATGAAAATAAGATAGTAACAAATCTCCCTAATAGTTTGGTGAGAGTGAGACTGACATATAAGATGCTGGAAATCACTAACGTCTTGTCAGCAGAAGTTTAACCAAGGTGGTAAAACAGGAACTGATTAGTATGTAGCTGGCTTTCTAAGAAAATTAAACCGCTACAAAATAAATACAAAAATAGCAATTTATTTCTGCTGTTTTATATTCTTTATTTCATAGTTTTAGATATTTATTAAATATTTAAGAACATCAATGTGAAAAACAAAGGAACTAATTAAAACTCAGCAGAAAGAATCGCGACAACAATAACAACAATGGCAACAAGAAGAAATATATCCTTAGCCATCACCTCTCTATATTTACAACATTCCTGAACTACACTTCTTAAAAGTACACCAACCGCAGTGCATACAACTGTAATAAAGATAATGTTGAAATAATTAATATCTTTTATACTATCAATTAAATCGAAATCGTAAAACACGTTTTTAAAAATTCTGTTAATCAAAATGGACCCCAGGTCTTTTGAGCAATCATCATTAATTCCATCATCAAATCTGCTTTAGATAAACAAGAGAACCATCTATATTATCATCATCCAGCATCAGTATCAAAACCACCACTGACACCATCAGCACCACCACCATCACCTTCATTATTATCATCATCATCATCATCATCATTGGCATGATCAGCTAATAGAACAGCAAAAACATGTATCGAGGTGTTCATTACATCATTTTTTTCTCTCGTTTTCAGTTTTGTCATTTTTATTTGTTGAATTAAGTAGTCGAATAATTAAGGTTTAATTTCAGGCAACAACTAGAGAAATATAATTTATTAAAGAAATAAAACAGAAAGAAAAGAACGACAAGATACCTTTTAATATTTTTCTATACATCACATCTCTATTAGTTCGCAATTCAACCCTGTAATTAAGTTGGACAAGATGTTAAAACCTGTTGTTATGTATGTCACTTTGTATTTCCTAAAGAAAATGAACACAAAACTTACCTTTAACTGTTATTCAAATATGTGTTAAAACTATGCGTCCTTGTTGCTTTCCCAGTGTTCATCTCTGTTTAAGTGTGTGCATGAGTGTGGATGGGTGTACGTTTCTGCATTGCGATTGCCTTAGAGTCTTTGTGTATTTGTCTATGTAGTTATATGTGTTTGCGTTTTCTGCGCAACGAAGAACACATATGTATACATGTCTGTATTATTGTGTGATTTGCTTCAATTGAAATCCTTCATTACAGATAAACATTGAGTTTATTGACTGATTTAGATGTTAATTATGATAATAACGATAATAGTGATGGTGGTGGTTCAGTGTTCGCGTCTGTAGAAGTAGCGACGCTGTTATTGATATCGTTTTTGGTGAAGAGTGTAGTTATGTTATTAACGATTATTAATGGTGCAGAGGGATCTGAAATTTTTGATAATGTTGGCCGTTACAGTGATGCCATTGACTGAGTTGTTTTGTAATATATGTCGTAGTTACAGCTAGTATCCTTATAAGGCGATTTATGACATCATATCATGTATGGATGGATGTGAATATCTATCTTCACGCGTGTCTGTGTGTCACGGCATAATTTCAAATATATCCATAATCATAAAGTATTTTAACATAAGAGATCATGATGTCATAATGGTTGTTTAGCAATAAGGAAGATTTTGGCAACGACGACGGAATGACGGCAAGAATTTTTCATGATGATGACGATGATGATGATGATGGTGATGAGGACGACGTCGACGACGACGACGACGATGACGATGACTACGACGACGCCGACGGAAGATGATGACAACCATAATGATATTATGTAAGAAGATACAGAATATGTTGAAATTGACGCCATGTTTGTATCAATAAAAAAGAAGAGAAAGGTTGGTTTCAAGTTGAGTGGAACCTATTTCAATCGTTACATAATACACAACACAACATAATTGGCTTTCAGATTGTTTAAAAGAAATATATCTTCCCTATTGCTGTGTCTTGATTTTCTTTTCATGTTGTTGTTGATATTGCTACTATTGTAAACATCTTTGTTGCGGGTTTTATTGTTCTTTCGCAATTAGATACTTTATTGTCATAAACGAGAAACGTTATTTAGAAGAGATGAATATTTCTGTTCATTTACCTGTATTAGACAGCACCAGTTACTTTATTTCCTGTTTTATATAATTCATTCGTCTATTTTTATTCAGTAAGGACATTTGTGTGTATAAAGGTTCTTATAAATGTGGTTGGAATAGAAGCGTAAACATACAGCCATTAGGAACTTGCTTTCCTTGTGTCTTATTTTAAACTTTCACATCAACAGAACCATTATTACCATCATTACCATGAATACCATAGCTATCGTCCTCGTCATTATTGTAGTTGTTTTCTTCATGTATTTTTTCCCGTATTGTAACATCATTATCAATTTTTCAGTACAGAATTTATTTTGCATAATTTTCATATTTTTGCTCATTTAGAGTCTATTCTTTTATACTGATTCTGTTTACATCTGGGCAAAACCACCGCAGTCTATCATCCCTCAAACTACATTTTCCTCTTACTGCCAGTGCCTTTTCATTCCGACCTCATCAAAAAATCACAGGACGTTTCGGGCATGGTAACTTTAAGTGAAGCATATATATATTCTTTTCTACTCTAGGCACAAGGCCCGAAATTTTTGGGGAGGGGACAGTCGATTAGTTCGACCCCAGTACGCAACTGGTACTTAATTTATCGAAAGGATGAAAGGTAAAGTCGACTACGGCGGAATTTGAACTCAGAACGTAAAGACAGACGAAATAACGCTAAGTATTTCACCCGGCGTGCTAATGTTTCTGCAAGCTCGCCGCCTTACTGAGGTAAATATACTCTTTTCTACTAGAGGCACAAGGCCTGGAAATTCTTGGGGAGAGGGCCAGTCGATTAGATCGATTCCAGTATGAAACTTGTACTTAATTTATCGACACTCGAATGGATGAAAGCAAAGTCGACCTCGGCGGAATTTGAGCTCAGAACATGGAGACATGAAATACCGCTATGCATTTCGCCCGTCATGCCAGTTAGCCCGACATGCCAGTTAGCCCGTCATGCTAGTTAGCCCGTCATGCCAGTTAGCCCGTCATGCCAGTTCGCCGCCTTACTGAGACAAATGCATTAACTCATCTATATATTTGCATATCTTCAAGAATAGTGTTATATGTATATATTATGTCAAATTTGCAGTAAGTGGCATTTTAAATTACTTCGTTTTAAACTTTCTCTTTGGGCGGTGTTGTAAGATAAGTATCCTAAAATGTATTCATCATACAGAGTAGTAATTTGAGAATCTCCCTCGACTTCAGTAAATTTGAATCTTAATAGTTAAATAATCATTAAATAATATCATTGAAATTATACTGTACATACATACACACACACACACACACACGCACACACACACACACACACACACACACACACACACACACACACACACACACACACACACACACACACACACACACATATATATATATATATATATATATATATATATATATATATATATATATATATGTATGTATTGTGTGTGTATATTGTGTGTGTGTGTGTGTGTGTGTGTGTGTGTGTGTGTGAACAATTGTATAACATTCTCCCATGTATGTCAGAGAAAACGTAAAGATATAACGATAAATTTGATGTTTTCAATGACAACATATTTGTAATATTTGTTGCCCGAATGATCATTGCAACATTATGACACCCTTCCCATCGTAAATATACACCACAAGAGTTGAGATAGTTAGGAACCTGTAAACAATATTTCATTTTTCAGGCTATAGGATATTAAGCACAAGTAAATAAATATTCTGGAACATAGTCGTTGATATGAACCTAAATTCATTTGTATACGATTGAGAGGAAAATTGCAAATCTCTGTTCTTTCATTAAGTATGTTGAATAGTATAATTGTATTACCATTACTGTAAGCAGACAATCTATTATTTTCAATAACGGTAGGCGGTACGTTGTATAAAATAAAATAATTTTTATCATTGATATATAATTTATAAAGTGTAATTTATAAAATATAATTATAGTGAATAAGTATTCATGATAATTCTTGTTGCAGATACATGTTAAAATAACTTATTAGTAAATTACGCTGGTAATGTTTGTTGTATTACCAAAACCTTCCTCCAAATCGGTTATATCATAACTAGTTCGTTGTGTAAAAACAATATCATTTTAAAACAACATAAAACTTGAACGTGATTCTTTTTGAGTAAAAATTCATGAAATTGTTTAAAGGTATCGCCCCTGAGCTTTCTTTCAACGGATTTTGATCTCATTTGGAAAGATAAAACTGACAACGCTAGCCTTGTTTAGAATTCAAGTCAAAATGGTAAACTTGCAGAAATAAAGACTATCGAACATATTTCGTGTCTATCTTATTCATTTATATTTTCCCCGTTAGAAAATCTGTATACTGTTTCTGAAGAGGCACTCAACAAGCAGATGTTTGTGAATTATATACTCTATTGAAGCATATTTAAGTGTATTAATAGTAATGGTTTTATTTGTTTCCGAATGGTGATTGTAAAAGAATGCTTTTGGATTTGTAATTCAAATACGAAATACAATGGTGTCTTAAAATAAATTTAATTAAAGTTTCTTGTCGAGTTCTCTGCTCTCTCAAGCATCTGCACCTAAATGGAAATGACGAACTAAACAAGAATAGTCGAAACGCTAATCGAGATTATATGGTTTATGTGTGTCTGTCGGAGGGAAGATATTTGTCTTTCAAAATGTTTGTGTTTTTTACACGAAGGTCATCATTTGGGTCACACCCATCATATATGCTTCCGGCTAACAACGTACGATAAAAGGATTTTCAATAAATCACATCATTAATATTTTTTTCTCTTCCTCTTATTTTACACTTCTTTTATATGTTACGTCTGCAATAAATTACATTAAAATCTATTTTCACATTCCAGCGTTTTATTTAAAACTGTATCAGACTTGATGTTTCTTGAAATGTTATATAATTTAATTTGCAGACCACCTTCTAGAGTAACAAACGTTGTCGAACTTTCGTCCACGTTCTGATCTCAAAGCATTGTTGGATTCACATTAACTTTAGTTACGATAATCATCCTACGGCTAGGTGGAGAGAGCATCCGCCTGCAAATTCAGAAATTGCGACTTTATGCCTAAAGCATATATTAAATAAAGTCCTTAGTACACTGATTAATATGTATTTTTAAAGCTATAGAATATATAGACTAAAGCGAATATTCAAAGAAAAGTCGTTTTGGGGTGAATACATATTCTTAATCATTATGAATATGGATAGAAATACTCTACCCCCCTTTAAAATAGCAGTTACGTTGGAAAATGAAAAGAATCAGTGGTTTGAGCGACCAATGTTCATATTCAAAGAGCATGCGAACAAACAATTATTCTCTGGTGCATTTAGATTGCTACGTAAAGGAAAATGACTTCTCACAAATAATACTAAAACAAATGTCAAGTATATGAACTGTTTCCAGCTTTTCTCACAATGGCGCCTTCAAATTATTTTCCTAACATTTAGTAAAACACACATGGTGTCACAATTTTTCATGGTACTTTCAAACATTGAGGATAGTATGTCGAAATTGTTAACGTGACTTACTCTAATAAATAATACTATTTCTGATTTTAAGTTAATCAATTCAAAGTTGCGAAAATAAAGTTGATATCACTTTTAAAATGTAAATTAATCTTGTATCATTGCGTTCGGCAGCACCATTCCACATTATACACAGCAACGTTGCTAACGAAACTCCGATTTTATGTTTAAGTGATTTTCGGCTAATAACATCCATAACTTCATCAATTCAAAAATACTTATTCAAAAATAGGGCAATACAAAATGCCGGACTTACAAAAGTGTTACAATTACGAGACATGTATTATCCGAGATAAAATGAATATAATCCCTCTGGCAGAGGAGTAACACTCGAATATTCTTCTGTAGTGAAAACATTTTGATTATTAATCTTCTTTAAACACGAAAAGATCGTATCACGAATTAATTTTTCCCAGTCATGGTCATAATGAATCTGTGAGTGTTATTTTGATAATGTGGTTTCTGTATACGTCCCCTTAGTGTCGAGCACAAATAAATACAGTGTGATAGATAATACCATGGAGGATAGACACCGACTGTCACCAATTGATGTATTCCCCAAATACTCTGTCAGCAATTGTAACCAATCCAAAACAAATCTCAACGAATTATAACAACTTCTCAACAATTTCCTGCAACTCCACGAACTCACGAACGATACCTATCGACTTCCTGCGATTTCTCATCTCTCTATCTTTTTATTTAAGTACTCAGGCTCATACACAGAGGGGCCTGCACAAGGACAGACAGAACACCATCGCCATAGTAAGGACAAAACATGAAACGAATGAAAAATGAGTGACATATAAAAATAAATGATTGTGGAATGGCTGAATTGAACCTTGCTCTCAAGCAGTACCATTTAACAGTTAAATTATACAAATTAACAAATCTTTCTTACACTGTCTTTTGTTTTATTTTTTAGCATCATTTTTTTTTCTTACTTTTCCATTAGAAAGTCTATTTTTTCTCTTTGTTTTTTATAAAATTACTTTACTCGTTTTAACAGTTCATTAAGAGTTTTAAATCCTCAAATCCCACGACCGGTGGCAATTCGTCGAATTTGTGAAATTCCTTTTTTGCAAAAGTGATCGCTAGACCTTCGTACACTATTTCACTCTACTTTTTCTCTGCCGCGATCTTTATATTTATATTTGTGTAGCATTACTGCTCATATTCTGTATTCAGAAGCGTCAGAAGCTACAACAATGTCCGCTGCAGTATCGAAACGAGGCAGCGACAAAACCGATATTGATATTTTTTTTTTAATATCGTTAAACGCCTTTTGAGAATTATTTGACCAATTCCACTTCACATCCTTTTTAAATAAATTATTTAGAGGAGCTCTCAATTCATGTATATGTGTTATATAATTTTTATGATAATTCGTTATGCCTAGAAAATCTTGAAAGATCGTTATATTAGTGGTAGGAAGCACATGGCATTTGTTTAATTACGTCTGTCCTCAACGGATCCAGTCATCGTCCATTCCTGTTAATATTTTACCCTAAACGCTTAATTTTTGGTAAGGAAAATTCAGGTTTTTCTCACTCAGTGTGAAACCGTAATCTCTTATTTTTTCAAAAACACGACGAGATTCACTTTTAATTAATATGTTATCCAGGTATGGAATTATGAATTCAGTCCACTAGCATTGCATCCATGACCTGTTGAAAAATTGCTGTTGCTACTTTTAGACCAAATGGTAATCTGTTATATTTATATAACAGCCCAATAAGGCTACTTTTTGCAAGACATTAATCTTGCATGGGATTTCCAATTGCTTAAAGAAGTTGTTGTTGTTGTTGTTTTTGCTGTTGTTTGTGTGTTTGTTTGTTTGGCTTTTGCTTCGTATTTGTACACGTTCACTCTAAGCTTCATCCAGAGGCATCAAAGGACAAGTTTCAAGTTGGTATTCTGACAGGGGTGCCGTATTTTTGATTTTGCACAGAGTGTTATTCTAGAGAATGTCTGACAAAACTTAAGAAAAGTGGAAGTTTGTTTTAAAAGTAATTTGATTATAAGATTATCGTGTAATCTGAAGTTGACCGCAAAAAGTGCTTGCTATTTTCTACATTTAAATGTACTTTTGATAACGTTTACAGATTAAAATCTTTTGGAAATTATATAGACAATATTTTTCGTAAGCAAATAACAGTTCCTATGAGCATGCCGGGCAAAATGCTTAGCTGCATTTCGTCGCTCTTTATGTTCTGAGTTCAAATTCCGCCGGGGTCGACTTAGTGATATGTCCATTTGAAGTCGATAGAATTAGTACATTTTGAACACTAGAGTCGATGTAATTGACTCACCTCCTCCCACTCAGAAATTGTAGGCCTTCTGCCAAAGTGTGAAGCTATTAGTAGTAATAAAAACAATTGAACCCCACCTGCATGGTGTACCCTTATTAGATGGGTAGTCAAGATGGATATATCGAACCTCGTATATTTTATTCCAGTGACACTTTGATAGCATGCACTGTGCTCTCACACAATGATGATGATGATTATGATGATGATGATGATAATAATAATAATAATAATAATAATAATAATAATAATAATAATAATAATAATAATAGGAATGCAGTATTCGGAGAAATGCAAAATGTTATGGGATTTTCCTATTCAAACATATAAGAAGTTAGGAAATAATAGATCAGGCATAAAAATGACAGAGAAGGAAAAGCGAGTTTGCTTACAAATTGATCCATCATATCCATTTGATTCCAGCATTGTTAGGAAAGAGGATGAAAAGAAATACAATCCCTTAAATCTTGAAATTGCAAGAATTTGGAGTAAGAAACTGAAAAGGTTGTGCCTATAATAATTGGTGCATTGAGAAATTTAAGCAAAGATATAGACAAATGGTTGGAGGATTTTCGAGTAGAATGTCCTGTAGAGCTTCAATAAAATGTTTGCTTCTTAGTGAAAGGATCGATTCTCGGGAAGGCCTTAAGCACGTGATAGACTATTGAAAAATTGTGGTTACATAAGTTTACAAGTACTAACTCGCTTTCAGGAATAAAAACGAACCAGAGTCAAATCACCTACTATGGCATTTGTACAAAAAATATAACGTATAATATAAATATTGTTTTCAAATTTTGAAATAAAACCATTTGAGAATATATATATAATCTTACGTCAATATTTTGGTAGTGAGCTGACAAGATCGTTAGCAGAAGAACAAATGCTTAGCGGCATTTCGTCCGTCTTTACGTCCTGAGTTCAGATTCCGGCGAAGTCAACTCTGCTTTTCATCGTTTCGGGATCTATAAAGTAAATAACAGTTGACCACCGGGTTTTATGCAATCAACTTGACCCCTCCTCCGAAACTGCTGGCCTTGTATCATAATTTGAAATCAATATTTTGGGACAGTATCACTAGTTGAATATAGTTCCTGTTCTGAAGCATATATTCCGCAGGTTTTCTATGTCCTCAGATGTATCTGTAACAGTTAATTCCATAATATTTCAATGATTGGGAAGTTTTATGTATTTTATAAAAATATGCTTTGTCACTTTAATCTATAATTGTTTTCTTGATACTGAATGCGTCTGTGTGTGTGTGAGTGTGGATGTGTGTGTGTGTGTGCGTGTGTGTGTCTGTGTGTGTGTGTGTGTGTGTGTGTGTGTGTGCCTCCGTTTGTGTATCTGTGTAAGTATGTGAATATTGTTTTACCACTTCTAATAGTTACAAAACACGGACTGTCACTTCCTATACACGCTCGCACAGACGGACGCGCGCTCAGACGGACGCACGCACAGACGGACGCCCGCACGCCCGCACATATATATGTATATATATATATATATATATATATATATATATATATATATATATATATATATATATATAGTTCAAAAAACAATAACAAAAAAACAAAAAACAACAAAGTGAGGACGTCATATGGATAGTATTATTGGACGCTCAGGAAAGGAAAGAGAGAGTGTATGACGTTTCGGGCGTAGCCCTTCGTCGGAAAGATGGAAAGTTCGGAGAATGGAAGAACGGAGAAAGAGGAAAATGGTAGCGATGCCCACGAGGTTACATGATGAAAAGACCGGAAGAGGAGGTGGTGGGGGAAAAGTTCTTTCTAAGATAGGAGAGTGAAAAAGGGAGATGAATCTGTGTGTTTGCGAAAGTCTGCGAGTGTGTGTGTGATAACAGAACGTGTGTGTGCGTATGTATGTGTGTGTGTGTGTGTGCATGGTTTGGTGGTTTATCTGTTAGTGTGTTTGTGTGTGTGTGTGTGTGTGTGTATGACGTAGTGGAAGAAATTAGTAGCAGGACTGGTTAGTGGATGCTGTAGACAGTGTAGGTAGAAGGTCAACAGGTGGTTATTTGGGTGTGTGTGTGTTCGTGTTTGTGTGGGGTTGTCGGTGTTAGGTACGTGTACGTGTGTGTGTGTATTTTGTATGTGCGCGTGTGTGTATGTGTATGTTTTCTGTGCGTGCGTGTGTGTTTGTGTGTATGTGTATGTTGTGTGTATGTGCGTTGCTGTGTACGTGTGTGTGCGTGCGTTTGCTATTGTATATGCGTGTGTTGTTTATGCCCATGTGTGTATGATTGTATGCGTGTCTGTGTGAGTGTGTAGTGTTGGTGAGAAGTGTGTGTGTATGTGGGTGTGTGCGTGTGTGTGTATATGTGTGGATGTGCGTGGGTGTGTGGGATTGTGAGTGTTAGGTACGGGTGTGTGTGTGTTTATGTGTGTCTGTATGTGTTTCCGTGTGCGCGTGTGTGTATATTTTTTGTGCGTGCGTGTATGTGTATATTGTGTATGTTTTCGTGCGTGCGTATGTGTTATGTATATGAGTGAGTATTGTGTATGTGAGAGGTGTGTGTGCATGTGTGTATATGTGTATGTGTGTCGTGTATGTGTGTGTATGTGTGTGTGTGGTTTTATGTATGTGAGGGGTGTGTATGTGTGTGTTTATGTGTGTGCGTGCGTATGTGTGCCAGGTATGTGTGTTATTTTGTGTGTCCACTCCTGTGTGTATGTGTGCATGTGTATGCGGCTGTGTATGTAGGCGTGCGCGTATATATGTGTGTGTGTGTGTGTATATGTGCTTTCGGCTATGTGTGTGTGAGGGCGCGTATGTATGTTTGTCATGTATTTGGGCGGTATATGTATGTGGGCGGTATATATGTAAGGTGTGTGGGTATGTGTGCGTGTAGGTAGTGGTGAGATAAAAAGTGGAAAAAAGTAAGTGTAATAACAAGAGAATAATGGATATAATGTAAGGGGGACGAGGGGTGGGTTAAAAAAAAAAAATTATGTAAAGTGTTGCAGGGACGTAAAGGGGAGAGTCATAAGGAAGAGAAGGCTGCGTTGAGTCCGAAGGGGAAAGAAGAATTAAGGTTGAAAATGTAGCGTTGCTCCAAGTGGAGTCGCGAGGGAGTGGACCCATGGTGCAGGGCGAGGCCAAAAACGGAGATGTTAGAGGGAGAGTGGTTGGGCAGTTGGAAGTGACGGCCAACAGGGGAGTCCGAACCTAGCCGAACGTCCCTTAGGTGTTCGGTGAAACGGTCTGCCAGCCGGCGGCCCGTCTGCCCCACGTAGAGTTGGTTGCATAGGGTGCATTTGATGCAGTAAATAAGGTTGGAGGAGGTGCAGGTGAAACTGTGTGGAATGGGAAGTGTTTTAGGTTCGATCCGGAGACAGAGGTAGTGTTGGTGATGAAGGGGCAGGTGTGACAGCGGGATCTGGAGCACGGGAAGGAGCCGAGTGGGGGTGGGGAGGAAGAGGAGAAGGCACTGCGGACCAGTAGATCGCGTAGGTTGCGGGCGCGTTTGAAAGCGGATAGGGGTGGGTTGGGGAAAATGGGGTGGGTAGTGGGATCGAGCTGGAGGCGACGGAAGGCCCGTAGGATCCTCCGACGAAGGGGTAGGGTGGCGGGGTGGAAACGGAGTGGGAAGGGGGTAGGGTTAGGGGATTGGTGTGGGGGAGGAGAGAGGGCGGTGGTGCGGTCGATTTGACGAGCGCGGGCGAGGGCGGATTGGACAAGGTGGGAGGGGTATCCTCGATGCATGAACAGACGAGCAAGATACTGGGACTGGGTCTCGAAATCCTGGTCCAGGCTGCACAAACGTCGGAGGCGTAGGAACTGGGAGTAGGGGATGGCTCGTTTGGTGTGGAATGGATGGGAGGAGGAGAAGTTGAGGTATATATATATATGTGTGTGTGTGTGTGTGTGTGTATGTGTGTGTGTGTGTGTGTGTGTGTCTGTGTGTGTGTGTGTGTGTGTGTGTGTATTCATGTACATATATCGAGTTCTAACGCATGGTATGTATTCACATATATATATTTATACTATCGCTAAACATTATGAATATTAGTCACTTTACTGTTGCAATATTTCTGATTTATTCACGTACAAAATGATAATAAAACACTTTGCTTTCATTGTAGCAGTAAAGCTCTATAATGTATGTACAGCTAACAGGTACAGATGCACATTTACTTTAAGAGGAATATTGATCGGAACTAACGTGGAATATCCATAGCACACTGTACCTGCTAATTGGCTGTATACAAATCTGCGATTCGGCCTCTGTGTTGCTATATTTTCCTTTTCGAATTATTTAAAAACCAACTTACGCCATATTTCATTTATATAGTTTCTTAAAGTTTCTTGATTTCATCGATCAAATCGATATATGAAAACTGTTTTTGACAAATGTTTATCATGCTAATATCTGAATGGTTTTATCTTTCTAACATATATGTGAAGGATTTTATCGATTTATTCAGTATATTCAGATAAACATTGTATATTGCGCTTTGTTTACCGGAACGAAATATATATTTACTCTTCTTGTTAGAATCAACAATAAAGATATATTTTGTTTATAAAAACAATGCAACATACATAATATTCATCTCAGTATATTGAATAGCTTGAATGAAGCTGAGAGAATGGCAGAAACACCAAATTGTCGGGAAAAATGCATTGCAGTATTTGCTCAAACTTTCTAAGTGTTGCATTGTGAGTGGAAGGTCTGGACGTACCCACTCCCTAAAGGTTTCTGGTCATCTGTCTCGATTAGTAGCAAGTTTTCTTTTTACGGTGTATAAATTTATGTTGGAAACTAAAACCCATTGTACGATATTGATTGTGATTCACGAAACTGTTACACACAATCTCAATACATGATCTGTCGAATGAATTACATCGCTAAGCTTTCTTCATTCATCCAAATGGATTGACGCAACATTCAATACATTAAACAATTTAGTATAATGTTCAATAATCATTCTGTTGTTTATTTTGTTTATTTTGTTGAGCTCATAATAGAAGACGGGGATTAGATCTTCACATAAATAGCATATCTCAGACAAAAACAAAATGCCGTCATATGTGTTTGATTAAAGAGGCGATTGTTTTGAGTTATTACATTTATGTACACACGCACACCGTGCATACAGGCGCGTGTGTACCTGCCTATGTTTGAGTTTACGTAACTCTTTCTCTCTTGGTATTTCGTCGTCTTCATATACCAAATCCCTGTAGCGCATTGATGACACTATACCGAAAGTCTTCCCGATTAGGTTCACGCTTTCTAGTTTCCTTGCAAATCTTTTCCAACCAGATCTTGATATGGTCCATACATTGCGCATTTTGACTGCCTCTAGATCGACTGCCCTCTGCTCTATTCCATGAAAATGTTTACCAAAATCTCTACTTCTTCGATCATGACCATGATAAATAACAATTTGTTTTATCGTAACTTGTAGGAGCCGTCGTCTTTTACCTACGCGGTCTAGCACACAAGAGAGAGAGGGGGGGGAAGAGAGAGAAGTAGATATATGCATATACAACTCCATAGATATAGGTTCGCATTTTCGAAATTCAAGTTGCTTATGGCGACATTCCGTTTAGCAAATCTCATTTACAACACCTCGTTCAACTCTTAGTTAATACAGAAATCTCTAGCACAGACTACCTCGTGACTGTGAAGCGAACGTCTTACACTTAGGTCTGCTTCCCTGGACTGAAAAGAAAAGTAAAAGTAACGGATACAGCGTAATGATGTAACGCAGTGGTGAGAAATAAATTCCACAAACAAAGTGTTATGCTATTTGAAATGATGCAAACTTAAGTCAATCGTGGAGACATCGTGTACGTTAACCGTAAGATCTTATTTTTACTGCGGCATAACTATGGCTTTTTGTGATTATAAAATATCAAATTTAAAGAAACGCAGATAAGTTGTACTTTCGAAAGAAGCGCTCGATTTCTAGTCTTCTAATTCCATTTAAATTTAAGCAATTCACTTAAGTATTAGTATTATTATGGATGTTGTGTAATCTTGTCTAATTCCAACGCCAGATCAGACTGTTATATGTTGATGTAAGAAATCAATAAGTTTAGAATACATCTATTTATTTGACATTTTCAAATTATGTTTTATCCACTCAATCACTGGTTTCTTCAAATTGGATATGGCATATCTTATTTCATGCAGAAATAAAAATAAATGATTATCTAATTATAAACTTCTCAAATTTCACATGTCACATTTCCGTTGTTTCCAGATATCAAATTTGTGACTGAAAAACTATGATTTTTTTTCCTTAAGTCTCCAAGCTATATCTTATGTCATAACAGTAAATAATTGCCATTTATCATTCTCAACAATTTAACATTAACCAGGTTTTTCAAAATCACTCAAGCTAAACTAGAAATGCTAAGCAAGTAATCATGTGTAACTGCAAATGACAGTTATTTTCTACTATAGGCACAAGGTCTAAAATTTTAGGGAAGAGGATAGTTGATTTCATCCACCCCAGTGTGTAACTGGTACTTATTTCATC
This sequence comes from Octopus bimaculoides, assembly GCF_046866305.1. Taxonomy (NCBI): domain Eukaryota; kingdom Metazoa; phylum Mollusca; class Cephalopoda; order Octopoda; family Octopodidae; genus Octopus; species Octopus bimaculoides. The sequence goes on along the minus strand of NC_142934.1, from coordinate 94,810,417 downwards.
CGCTCCGGAAAGGTGAAAGACAAAGTCGACTATCATTTCCACCCTAGAAGGCTGGAGGGTATATCAGCCAAAACGTTGCGTTAACAAGAAACAAGATGAGAACAAATATTCGTTAAATGTAAATAATGTAAATAATGTACATAATTCCTCAGTTCTTAATGTACAGAATATCTTTATACACACACACACACACACACACACACACACACACACACACACACATAGAAGCAAGCAAACACACACACTCATACGTCAGACTACAGTTGTTCCCCTTAACACTCACACGTAATCTGACCTCCATCTCTTTGCACACTTATATTATATATACATGTACGTGAATGTTTATGTGTGTGTATACGTGTGTGTGTGTGTGTGTGTGTGTGTGCGTCTGTGTGTGTGTGTGTGTGTGTGTGCGTGCGTGTGTGCGTGTTTGTGCGTCTGATTGTGTGTATAAGCGAAATAGAAATGATCTTCGGTACGCTGTCTTTTCATTTATCGAGTTTGGTGTAATACTGTAAAGATATTTTGTCGACAAATGAGTGAAAGTCAATGTTAAAATACAATTGTAATGCCACAACCTGTAAAGCCAACAGAGTTGCCATAACTGATTTAATAAATGCCACAGAAAAATGTGAGCGAATGCCTCTTAACTTAACATGCATATAGTTCATGGCCTTTAAAATGTTATGTTGACAAGTCGTCACTCACAGTGATAACAAAGTTTTCATGCCCATGTCACTGCAGCCTTTCCGTTCTCATGAAAGTGCTTTCTTTTAAGAAAAAAAAACCAAACTTCGTGTTAGATAAGTGTTGCCTGCCATTCACATTGTCTGTACATATATTCGAACAAATACATGGAAACTTCCTCTTAGCAAATTTAGTGCACTTTGCTGAAGCGTTCGAATGCATGACATTATTATACAGAGATATAAGAATTAAAATACTAGATCAAAGAGCAGATATTAAATTCATGTAACTATCTATCGACATATACAACAGTGAAAACCTTTTAAATATTGAAAAACTATCATACGTTTTCACTGTGTGTACTTGCGGTATTGTCTAGAAGTAGCTTAAGTAAAAGACGTAAATATCAATGAATGGATTTCAAGTTCAGTTAGAACAAATTTTCAACGAAATATGGACGCAGCGATGAAGATCAATGAATGAAATATGAAATCAAATCATTCTACAGCATTCATTCTTAACACGAAATTTCATATGTATATATATGTGTAAATATATGTATGTGTATATATATATATATATATATATATATATATATATATATATATATATATATATATATATATATATATACATATACATACGTGTGCATGTGTGTATATATACACACACACTGGCACACGCACACACACACACACATATATATATATATATATATATATAGATATATATATATATATATATATGTATGTATATATGTATTTATGTATGTACGTATGAATATGTGCCCTTCTGTTTTTAATCATTAATTTTTTTCTTTAAGGAAAGAGTCGGTTTTTATACACACGCGCGCGCGCGTATATATGTATATATATATATATATATATATATATATATATATATATATATATGTGTGTGTGTGTGTGTGTGTGCGTGTGTGTGTGTGTGTGTGTCTGTGTGTGTATGTGTATGTGTGTATATGTGTTTGTATGTGTGTTGTGCCGAGTGAACATGTACCGTATATACTCTTTTTATATAGAAAAATGCTTACATCGAAGCAGAAAAAATCTATTAAAATACACCGTGAACGATTTTGTCTCGTATGAAAACTTTTATAAATAATTTACACTTGAATGACTTCAGAAACCTGAACAATGGAAAATGTCATGGTTCAGGTGGCTGGATTACTTATCCTAATCGTCCTTATTTGCCATTTAGTGTCATTCAGAAGTCAAGTAGGAGATAATCCAGTGCTGTGTTAACAAGAACATTGCTTCAGTACATGTGAACGAGCAGAGGCCAAAATACATTAGACTCTACTCTAAAGTGGGAAAATATGCAATAATAAACATATCTCACATGCATCAATCATCCACACCACATTCACTTTAACACATATACACGCACGTATAAGCATCTATGATTATGGGGGTCTTATAATATCTAACATCTGTCATTGAGTTTGAAAGCTAGAACAACCGCGCGAGCTGGACTGCAGTATAGTCTATCAAATGTAGAAACGTATAGTTAAGACAAGATACTGTAACATTCTCTGGAACATTGGGATTTTCAATACCTTTCAGATATATTAATAACAACAAATATAACAGAAAAAAAAAACAATTTTTATTTAACGAGGTAAAAATATATCGTGCCAAGAACCGCAAATGCGGTTGGGTTTCCAGCACGTTTACATCCCGAAACAAAATATGCCGTCTGGAATTCGCAAATGAAAAAAATACACCGATGTTGCTGCCTAAGAATCTACACAGACTGTGGCTTAAAGAAGGAAGAATAAATATACGGCATCATATTCATATGGATGGTAATTGCTTCATGGACATCTTTATAAAACGGAAACATGAATAATTTGCCATACGCAAGTCACACACACACTCACACATACATACGCAAAAATACACACGCACACACACACATACACGCAGACACAGTGAAACAAAGATATAAAAAGAAAAGGTAGAAAGATGGATTGTGAAATTTGTCATGAATAATAACGCAAAAATATTTACATGTTTATTAAAATAATCAACCGGTTTCATTTATTTTAAGAAACCTAATCATGCATAAGAAAATAAATTGAAGTTAAATTTTAAAAGAAACAACTCATAACGAAATCTTGTCAGCGTATTTACCACTGTAGGAGTGAAGCGGTAACTACTCTTAATGCTAAAACTACCATATCTGCTGTGAGGACTACATCTCCCGCTATTACCGCTGTCTTGTCCAATACTCCTAATCCTGATACTAAAGGAGAGGACTGAGGCGCTGCATTTATGGCTTTAACCGACTCCATTTCGTAACGCTGAGTTAATTGGAATTATAGTGGTGGCAATAGTAACACAAATTTAACTCAGTCGAGATATGAACTGAGAACGTGATATGTATAAAATATCCGACGCTCAATTTTCCTCCAGCGTGCTAACGATTACGCCAGCTCACTGCCCTAAATCTGTATAAAAATATTAAGACAAATATTTTACTTATAAAAATAGTATTCACGAATGATATAAATGTATATTGAAAGGGCTCCGACAATTATTGGTACTACTGCTACCTTTTTCATCGACAACAACTGCTTAACTTCGGAAGCTAACCTGTCATATCTCTCGACTTTTCTTTCTTCCTTATCGCATACCTTCTTGTCAGCTGGCCATGCAATATCTAGGATTCAGCATAATTTGTTTTCTTTCTCAATTAAGACTATGTCTGGCTTTCTATTCTCTATCTCGTGGTCTATTATTATTATGTGCCCAGATGCAATACTAGGCAGTAACTCTCATGGCTTTTGATCTTAACTGATTGGAAGTGTTATCATTTACATTGTTTTGTCTTGGTATAAAAAAATGGGCTACAGCAAATATTTTGCTCAATACCATAGATATGCTTGTCAATTGTTTGCCCTTAACCAGTTCAGCATGGCCCTTAGTGGCTGACAATGTTGAATATCTATCTAAGTATTACTCAAACAGTTGTTGGTTAACTTGTTTCTCATGCATGTTTGTTTTCTGAATGTTGATACACATTTCCAATTAAAAATTCTTAAATTTGTAAAATTAAGAATGAGGAATAACATTTTGCAACCAATCATCCATCGGCTTCCAAAACTACTATTATGAAATTAACAGTTTAATTTTAAAGTAGTATTTCGTTTTTGTTTCTATCCTAGCTGTATTTTCTCAGGAATGCAAAGGATCAATGCAGATGTCGACAAATTATTTGTCATGCAGACCATATTTGGTAAATAGCTTCGAACCAATATCTTTGGAATTAAAATGTACAATGTCATAAGAGTATGCTATAAGATCTAAAATATTTTGATTTCATTATTATTGGAAGTATACAGGAGAACATTTCGACCGTGTGTCAGAGTATCTAAAATATATTTAGAATGAGTTAGTAAGAATACTAATCAACAACTCACTAAAATTCTCTAGAACATCGTTGTATATAGATATAAACTTTGTTTTTAAACTTACAATATAGTAAATTAATGTGAAAACAAGTGAAAAAAGTTTCTTTTGAAATAAGACAAGACCGAAACCTCCGAGTATCTTTGCAATATATATATTTTTTTCTTTTTATAATGAAATACACGGATAAATAATATTTAATGAAACAGTTAGTTACATCG